>NW_026705313.1:300000-600000 GCF_029867415.1 Vicia villosa
TATCTTCAGATTTTCCATAGTGATTTTATTTAATGCAACATATAGACCCTGACTATCCTTCGCAGCATCCTTGCCTTTAGACTTGACGTTTCCACTTCTCTAGCCATAATCATTATTAAACAGTGACGTCACTCTCTTCAAAACGTCTATTTGAGACGTGCGTGCATCAGTTTCATGATTACTTCTCAACTTCCAAGGGCGGGAAACAGCGGAAGCCTTAACTCCCTTTTTGGAAAACCAAATGCAGTCTAATCAATCATCAACATTTAAACCAACCTTTAGTATCCCAGGTCTATATAAAGGGTCTAATATTACTTTCATTTCTCCATTCCTGTGCTTTCTCACATACTAACAACAGAAAAGAAAAACCAACTTCTTTCTCTAACCCTTTTTCTGAAATGGCTGCACCTCTTTCTTTCAACAACATAAAAGCTCTTATCAAGAAAGAATTCAAGCTTTCTGAAGATGAACTTGATAACAACTTCATCAGCCTCGAACACCTCTTTGTCAACCAAGAACTGGACTTCTACTTTGGAGACATCATGGAGGGTCCTCTCTACCCCAACATGTTGGCAGATTTCTGGATGTTTGCGTCTCTACGCATAGATCCTGAAGGTAGGACCACCATTGTTTCTGAGGTTCGACATGCTCATATCAGCATTACTCCCACCACCATTGCCAACCTAATGAGATGCAACAATTCTGGGGAAACTTTTGATGATAACAGCTTCAACATGACTACTCATCTCATGTTGAGGACTCTCATGGACAACGACCCCTTCAGTGCCAAGGTTATGAGGATCTGGCATCAACTGCTTGTGGGTAACTTCCATCCTCGGAGGCTTGATGAAAACAGCATCATGGTTGAAGATTTGGAGTTTATTCTCTGTGGTCTTCGAGGGAAGAAGATTAACTTTCCTTTGATGATTTTCAAAGGACTTGTTAAGGCTGTTTCCATAGGTGTCACACGTCAAGGGGCTGTGACCTGTCTTCCTATGGGAGACTCCTCTCTTACATTTTCCTTAAGAAATGTGTAGTGAGGAGGATGCGCAATTCTGGATCCATGGACATGTTCGAAGCCGAAAGCTTGCCTGTGCTGTCCTTGGAGGGTTTAGACCAAAGGATTAATTAGCAAGTGTTTGCCCTAGGCTTTTATGCTTTCTTTTTGTAATCTCTGAAGTTTCTAGATCATGTTCTTTGGATCCTTTTTGTAATGCATGTATTTCTGTGTTTGAATGAAAAATATTTTGGTGTTTTCTTTGACTCTTTTCTTTTACCTTATCGACCCATTCTTATTATAAAGCCATTTTGATCAATGCAACGTATATGTTTTGATATATGCCTGACCATTTTGGCTTTCGTAGTACCCTGAATGTCTACGTTTTTGCAATCTTTACTTCGTACATGCTTGGTTTATATCTCTTCAAATATTTCCCGTTTACTCTCAAGATCCTACGATCTTCTGCCAATTCTTCAATTTCGTAAGCATTGTTCGAAAATACCTTTAAGATTCGAAAGGGTCCTTCCCAGTGTGGGGACCATTTACCAAGTGCCCGATTCTTTCGATCTATAGGTAAAATAACTTTCCAAACTAGGTCATTATTAATAAATGTTTTACCTTTCACCTTTTTGTTGTATGCTCTGGACACTCTTTCCTTTTGTCTTTTTATCATTTCCAGCGCTCGAAGTCTGTCTTCGTCCAAATCTACCGACTCATTCATCATTAACTCCCAGTATACGTTGGGAGGAATATCTGCTTGCCTTTGTATTCTTACTGATTGCAAATATATCTCGATTGGAAGTACCGCATCATGTCCAAACGTCAACTGGAAAGGAGTTATGTTTGTAGCTTCTTTTGGAGATGTTCGACAAGCCCAAAGTGCTTGGTCCAAAGTCTTATGCCAATTCTTGGGTTTCTTTCCCACATGTTTTTTAATAAGGCCAATTATTATTTTGTTTGCTGCTTCAACTTGTCCATTTGCTTGAGCATAGTAAGGTGTAGAAGTAAATAACTTGAAACCTATTTCTTTGGCAAAGTCTTGCATTTTTCGTCCAGTAAAGACTGATCCTTGATCAGTTGTTATACTTTCTGGGATTCCAAACCTATATATAATATGTTTCTGAATAAACTCAATCACGGCCTCTTGATCCACATTCGCCAGTGGTATTGCTTCGACCCATTTCGTGAAATAGTCTATTCCTACTAATATGTACCTTTGACCTTTAGACGACTTAGGGTGAATTTCTCCAATCAAATCTAATGCCCATCCCCTAAAAGGCCAAGGTTTCACTATTGTACTTAATTCGTTTACTGGAGCGTGTTGGATACCTGCATGTTCTTGGCACTCTTGACACCCTTTCGCAAACTCTATGCAATCTTTTAACATCGAAGGCCAGTACATCCCATAACGAAACAAAAGCCATTTCATTTTGTGCCCTGCTTAATGTGCACCACATGCTCCACTGTGTACGTTCGACAGGGCCAGATATGCTTCTGCTTCACCCAAGCATTTCAATAATACCCCTTCAGAAGTTTTCTTGAACAATTCATTTCCCATCAGGAAATATGACAGGGCTCTATACTTGATTTTCCTGTCTGTATCTGTCGAAGGATTTTTTAGATAGTTTATTATTGGACTCCTCCAATCTGTATCTGCCAATGAGTCTATGTTTAATACTTCAAATTCTTCTTTGTTGGCATAACCCAATTGTGAATTCTCTAGGTCACTTGGGGAAAGTTTAGTAGACATTGCTCTCCCTCTTACTTCAATCAATTCCTCTAACTTCTCTTTTGATACTTTGTATCCTGAAGCTAATTGTGCCAAGTCATTTGCTTCTTGGTTATTTATCCTTGATATGTGTTTTAATTCCACATATTCGAATTTCTTGAGTAGCCTATTTGCTATGACAAAATACATGATCAAATTTTCTTTGATGCACTTGTATTCCTTTGTCAATTGTTTAATGACCAATTCGGAGTCTCCTTTAATTTCGACTCTGGTTGCCCCCAATTCTAACAAAGCTTCAAGTCCAGCAACTAATGCTTCGTATTCAGCTTCGTTGTTGGAGCATAATGGACCTTCGATTTTATACTTGAGCTTTGTTGGAATTCCATCAGGAGAAATTATCAACATTCCAACTCCAGTTCCTTCTCTATGCGTTGAACCATCGAAGTATAACTTCCAGGGTTTTAAACCCACATACTGTTGATGACTCTCAACTACTGCATGGTCGACAATGAAATCTGACACAATTTGACCTTTCATTGCCTTGAGAGGCTGAAATATTAATGAATATTCAGTAAGGGCTAAAGCCCACTTACCAATTCGACTATGTAGTATTGGCTTGGATAACATATGTTTAATAACATCACAATGAGATGAAACATAAACATCAACTGGCTTTATATAATACTTAAGTTTGATACAAGAGAAATACAAGCAAAGTCAGAGCTTTTCTATAGCAGTATATCTAGTCTCTGCATCATTGAGTATTCTACTTAAGTAGTAAATGGCTCTTTCGATGCCATTCTCATCTTCTTGCGCCAGCATGCTGCCTATTGTTTTATCCGACGCTGAAATGTATAGGCGCATGGGCTTCTTCCCATTTGGGGGAGATAAGATTGGTGGACAAGTCAAGTATTGCTTGATCTGATCGAAAGCTTCTTGATGTTCAGCACGCCATTCAAATTCTCCTTGCTTAAGCCGTAGTAGAGGTGAGAAAGCTTGCGTGCGTCCACTCAAATTAGAGATAAATCTCCTTAAGAAATTTATCTTTCCCAATAATGATTGTAGTTCTTTCTTTGTGGATGGAGACTTGGTTTCCATTATGGCTTTCGTCTTGTTCTGGTTAATTTCTATTCCTTTTTTGTGGACTACGAAACCCAAGAAATCACCTGCCTGCACAAAGAAAACACATTTGAGGGGGTTCATCTTCAAGCCATGTTTCCTCATTCTTTCGAATGATTGGCTCAAATGGTCGAGATGACTCATACCCGAGGTAGATTTTACCACAATGTCATCTATATATACTTGCATGAATGTTTCTATAAAGTCATGGAATATAGAATTCATTGCTCTTTGATAAGTTGCCCCAGCATTTTTTAAACCAAAAGGCATTACAACCCATTTGTAAGTGCCTATTGCCCCTGGGCAACGAAATTCTGTTTTGGATACATCATCCTCTGCAATAAAGATCTGATTGTATCCAGAATATCCATCCAACATGCTCAAATACTCGAAGCCTGCGGCTGAGTCTACTAGCATTTCTGCTACAGGCATGGGATATTCGTCTTTAGGAGTGGCTGCATTAAGATCAAGAAAGTCTATGCATACTCTTAATGAACCATTCTTTTTAATTATAGGTACTATATTAGCAATCCATTCAACATACCTTGTAGTTCGGATAAACTTGCAACGTAGAAGCCTTTCGACCTCTGCTTTAATCTTCGAATGAATCTCTGGCGCGAATCCCCTAGGAGTTTGCTTTACAGGCTTCTTCTCTTCCTTTATTGGTAGTTTCAATTCAACCAAGTCTCTTCCTAGACCAGGCATCTCATCATAATCCCAAGCAAAACAATCTCTGTTTTCTTTCAACATTTTGATGACCGTTGCTTTTAGTTCTGGTTCTAGTTTCGCGCTGATGTATGTTATTCTTTTTTGATCCATGTCTCCAAGATTTACTTCTTCAAGTGGATCTTGAGCCAACATCTTTATGTTCGACGCCATTGGGTCTTTTTCAAATCCCAAAGGTTCTTCGTCGTAAATTGCATCTAACCTTTGACTCGATTCTTCTCTCATGATCTTTTCGACTTGAACCGGGTCTCCAGAGGATTCGAAACTCGTATGTATCTCTAACTCTGTTACTCCTTTTTTGGTTAGAACTGCGTCCATCTTTGCATTTGATAGTTCGGCTTCGAGGGCCGCCTTCTTTTTGTTCTCGGCCACGTAAGCCGAAATCTTTTCGAAGAAGGAAGACTCAGACATTATTAATGTCATCGTCCCAGCCTGTTGGCCGTACTGCTGGATAATTCTCCAATTGTGATGTATCTTCTGGACCATCCATGATCTCTCTATCCCACTGGAATCCATTTGGGTGTAAAGTTAAATAGTACAATGCATTCTTATTTGGGGCATACATCTCTTCTGCAGCATGACAAGGACTTATGTTTGCCAGGTTCCTATCGAAGTTGGTTTTATTCACCTGGTTAACTTCAGCCATATAGTAACTCTGATCTCCTTCGATATTCTCCACTATACCATCTTCCCTCCAAATTGTCACCCTTTGATGCATTGTGAAGGGCACAGCTGCCACCCCATGAATCCATTCCCTACCAAGCAAAAGGTTGTAATTTGCTTTTGCTGGTATAACCATGAACATAGTTGGCCTTGTGACTGAGCCCACTGTCAAATTGACCTGAACGACTCCCAATTTTTGTCCTATCTTGCCTTCGTAGTTAGATAAGACCATGTTATGTGGCCTTATATCAGTATCGAACATACCAATTCTCTTTAGCATGTATTGAGGCATTAGGTTCACCGCTGCTCCCCCATCGACTAGGACTTTATTAATGCCAACATTCTCAATTTTAGCCCTGATATAGAGTGGCTTCAAATGATTTCGCATACCCTCATCAGGCCTTCCGAAGAAAGCGTTCTGTTCTTCAACTGCACCATTATTCAGCACATAATAACACACAGGCTTGTGCTTCGCCATTTCCTCGATATCAGCCTCTTCGCAGTCTTCAACTTCAGTCTCCTAATTAAACTCATGAGGGAGTACGGATACAACGTTGCAATTGAGGTTTATAGACGACACTCCATCAGAATCGAAATCATTTGTCATTCTATCCTCTTCTTTCCAGGAATTGGAGCGCATCTTTTCTTCCTCTTCTAAAATGTTTTCAGCTTCGAAGAGCCTACGTTCCACCGGAGGTTTGTTTGACTTCGCCCCCTAGTGTGGGACTTGGTTGCTACTAGAATCTCCAACTTCTCTTGGTCTGTATTCCTTTTGAGCCTTTTTTATTCTCTGATGCCTTCTCCACTGGGAACGGGACATAGGATTTTTTCCTTTGTAATTCTCCAGTCGATACGCCTCTCGATTTGGTTTTTGAAATTGCTTCCTGTATGCCACTGCAGTTCTTCCTCCTTGGTCCAAACTTCGCCATTTATTGTTTCTTGCATTAGCTTGCACCCATCTATCCCTGGGTGCATCTGCAGGGACTTTGAATGTTACCCTTCGAGCTCTGGGGTGTGGGCTATCAGGCCTCTTCGTTGGAGTCCATATGTCGAAACCGTATAGGTTAGGACGCAACCCCTGAGTTTCTCGACCCATGTAGCAGTACACACGTTCGAAAGATCTTGCCAGCATTTCATCATAGACTGCCCCACATCTGGGGCATAATGCAACTTCAGTGTTCCCTTTGTGGCATCTGACCAAAAATCCTACTAAGCTTTCCTCCATCCTTGGGTACACTTGTAGTAGGGGATTTGGTTCTCTCCCTGGGTGTTCCCATCTTTCGCGTCGAGCCCTTTCGAAGTTAGCTTCGACCCTTCGATTCAGCATGATCGAACACCTTGGACACATCCATTGTTTTCCACCATTCCTCTCATGGCAATTCCAAAGGTAGTCTTTGAGGCTTTCACCTTTTGGAGGAGCTTCGATGCCCCCATTTTGCCTCGTCAGCCATGTCTCTAATTCGCCAAATTCAGACACTGGACGTCTGGCGCTGACCATGTTAACAACTGCGGGAGGAACTTCAGAGATTTGGATTTTCTGGAGTTTCATTCTGAGGTCTTCAGTGGCCTCACTGTTGTCTTCCTTCGACCCTTCAGGTATCTCTGTCTTGGAAGATTCTTCAACATCAGTATTGAAGAGTATATCATTATTTAGGCTCTCAGTAGCCTGCTTTCCATTGAACATTGTTTTGGTTTCCGCAACTTCGACTTCAGATGCCTCCACCATGTTGATATCTTCTAGCTCACAGAGGCTAGCGTCAGCAATGTTCAGGGGATTGGTATCGACCTTCATGTGACTCTTGGTCTTGTCAGCAAACTTCAACCTTCCATCTTTGATAGCATTTTGAATTAGATCCCTGAAAAGAAAACATTGTGAAATTTTATGGCCTAAAAGACCATGATATTTACAAAAACCTCTTTTCTTCCGTTGTTCCAACGGAGGAATTTTGGAATTTGGAGGCAGTATCATTTGGCCATCTTTTACCAGTAAATCAAATATTTCATCACACTTGGTAACGTCGAATGTATAGGTTTTCTTAGGGAACCTATCATTCTTATCGTTTTCTACTGGATTTTTTCCATTTGCAGGCATAAGGTGGCGCTTCTTTTAACTCAGCTAAGTCTATTTCGACTTCTTCAGGGTTATACGAGTCATTGAAAGACTCATCATCAGCGTCTTCGGCTTCGACGTACGCAACCCTTTCCTTTTTATAACTTTTATTTGCTCTAACCTTTTCTGCCTTCAAGCGTTCGACCTGTCGAACCCTATCTGCCAACTGGGCCATATCCCTAAGGTATTGGGTATCTAGTTTCTTTCTAATTGAATAATCTAGACCACCCGCAGCCATTTCGACTAGTTCATGCTCTGGGACTGTTGTAAAACACCTTGATTTCAACAGACGGAACCTATTCAAGTAATCATCAATTGGTTCTGTGAACTTTCTTTTAATACTGGCCAATTCTTTCAGACTTATCTTAGTTTGGCCTATATAGAATTGTTCATGGAAAAGCCTTTCTAAGTGTGCCCATGCATCTATTGAATTTGGTGGCAGGATAGTGAACCAAATGAAAGCATTCTTTGTTAGCGAACTAGGGAAATATTTGATCCTTAGATCTTCGTTTCCTGCTAAGTCCCCTGCTTCTGTCAAATATCTAGCAATATGTTCCATCGTTGACTCGTTAGTTTCGCCTGAAAACTTTGTAAATTTGGGTACCTTAGTGCCCCTAGGCAACTCTGTCTGCATGATATAATCTGATATGGGGGATGTATAATTTGGACGTCGAAGTCCAGTACTAAGGCCATTATTGGCCATAACCCTTTCTATCATGGCAGTTAAGTTATTTTCTGTAGCCAGATTTTCTCTTCTGACTCTTTGGACAATCTCATCTGGATGCTCGTCTCTACCCATGATCCTTAATCTGGGTCTCTCTTCTTCCGTTTCCTGTCGAACGGGAACGGTTCTTTGATTTGAAGCCTCTAAATTAATTACTGGAGTTCCTTCGGTCATCTCTGTTCTTCGTGAGGGGCCTACATCTCTAGTGGCTGTCCTAGATGGTGGAACCACATCTTGTATACGTTCCAAAATGGGCCTCTCTTCTTGATTCGAAGGCTGTTTGTCTTTCCTTCTTGGTTGTGGCACTCCCATGAAATCTGCCATTCGATTCATTTGGAATGATATCTTTTGGAAAGTTTCCACATTATCCCGATTTGTATTAGCAATATTTGTCGCTAGTAGGTTCAAAATTGAAGCCAATTCTTTGGCCAAGACCCCTAACATATCATGGTTGCTTGCATCCATTTCTTGCCGAAATGCTGCTTGGTTATTTGTGGTAAAATAGGGCATCTGGGTAGAAAAACTAGTGTTGTGTGCACTTCGACCCACTGAACCAACATTCGGTGAAAACGTCGCATTGTTAGTTGTGGCATATGTGGACCCTGCCCCTCGTACGCCTGTTCCTAATGGATATGGCATTCCGTATGGATTATTTGGCCTCCACTCAAAAGTAGAATTCGTGCCTTGACCAAACAAGTTATTCGCAGCATTTGTCGAGGAAAACGGTATTTCCTCTGCGCTTGTGGATGAAGGTGCGGTTGTCGATACTGAAACTGGAATAGTCCCTGAAGGTCCTGTATTATTTTCAGGCATAGCCTGGGAATTATCTGCAGGTCTCGATCCATTTGGACCCGGTGTATCCCGTGTTCCCTGACTAGAAGTCGAATTTGCCGCTCCTGATCCTGAACCTTGTGGGGGACCTTGGTCACCCCCTGCACTGGCCGTAACGACCATTTTCTTGTTGTACCTTCGTTTGGGAATCGGTTGTGCACTGTTTGTTAACTTACCGTTCCTAAGGTTCATACAAGGTCTTGATATTGTCTAGACAAAAATAAAACAATTGATTAAAACAATCTGCTTGACACCGTCCCACTGGGCGTGCCAATTTGTTTACGGTGATTTCCGGTAAACAACCGCTAGTCTTCCAAACTATAATAAATATGATTTGGTTACTCGCAGGATCGACTAGATTGATCCTAGGACACATAGTCAAAAAGATTGTTATCAATGGTCATTCGAACCATAGTCATGATTCGTCTTCGTTAATAAGAATTGTTTCGAATAAAACGAGTAGTCTTGACAATCACTTGGTTATACGTAAGTATAATTTCAGTGAAAGGATAAGTAAAATAACATATGAAACGAAAGTATTGTTAAAGCATAAAGAATCTTAAAATGCAGGAATGTTAAATACTTCAAAAGTAAATGACATGAAAGTAAAAATACAGAAATGTAAATGGCAAGAAGTAAATGAAATGCAATAATACTGAAAGATATTTGAAAACGAAAGAGAATACACATGTATTAAAATGGTGGTGTCATACGTACATTTTCTCAGCGAACTCTTTCTCTTAACACTTGATACTTGAGTAATATGTGAGTGATTTGTACAAAATGAACACACAGAATCCTAACATTAAGACTCCTATTTATACTAATTTCGACCTTAACGGCCCTACGCTAATCTAATGCCACGTTTCTCATAAGAACTCCAGGGACGCCATCTGTTATTTAGACAGTTACGAAACCGTCTTCGAATTTCAAATCTTCCCGCCTGAGTCCTTCTTCGACGCGTGGCAGTGTATTTAAAAACACTACGAAAACACGCTAAGTAGTAATACTTGAACATATTTCATAAATTTTGTCTAAGTCCTCGAAGACATACACTTCTACTAGCTTCAGTATTCATTATCTTCATAACGAACTTAGAAGTCTTCATTCTCGAAGCATGGCCATCAGGAGCCATTCTTTTATTTTTAAGGGATGGTCATCAGTAACCATCTTTCCTTCGAATTTTTACTTCTTCGAAGAACCAATTTATAAAACGAAATCTTCAGCTAACAGTAGGTTATATGGATTCAAGAAAATATATATTTTAGATATGTGTTCTCTATGTTTGGCACAACAAATAGTTGAAAAGAAACACTTCAAAAGAATGTTCCTTTTTCAACCATTAAAGCGAAATATATTGGCCTCACTAGAGTTGTGAAATAAGCATCGTGGCTTAAAGGTTTTGCTAAGGAGCTGAAACTTCAAGGTCGAGCAATCTATGTTAAATGTAATTGCAAAATGCAATACGTCTATTGAAGAATTCAGCCTATCATGAGCGAACCATGCACATCGATGTGAGGGTGCATTTCATGAGAGAGATAATCAAGCATGGAAAAGTCCAAGTGCTGAAGATTTCGACGGAAGACAATGTTGTTGATATGATCACCAAGGCATTGCCAAGTTGCAATTTTTTTCTACTGTATGCAGTTGATAAAGCGGCATAAAGAAAGCTAATTTGTTCCCTTGATGTTGTAGAGTTTTTTTCAAGGTGGAGATTTGTAGTAATTGGATCGAACTTTAGTCTCGACAAGGTTTGGTTCGATAGAAGTCAAAGTCTTGCATATTGTAGTCGAAGTTCGTTCAAGCATGCAGCTGTCAAAATATGTTATGTTGCTAGCATGTCAAATTAGGCTAGTCTATTAGCCTAATTATTTAAATTAGATTGTTCTTAAAGTTAGCTTAATAGTCTATAAATAGACTGGTTCTCCCAGGTTGTTGAGAGAGCATTGGTTATTCTTATTCACTTGTAATATTTTAATCATAATTGAGAAATTGAATAGTAAAATATTTATAACCAATCTTGGTTTTCTTATTCTTCTTCCCTCTTCTCTCTTTCTCTCTTGTAAATATTAAAGTGTTTATTTGTGTTTGTTCAAAAAATTCAATCTTTTTTATAATTTTAATTTGTTTTTGATAGCGCTTTTTACAACACCTACTTATATCAGAAGACTTTTTAACATTGTTTTATTCATTTATTTTAGACAGCTTTGATTGGATTGATTTCTTGTAGTCTCAAATATGTTAATGGTCACTATTAAGTGCCTTACATCTATATTTTATAACTCTCACAAAAGTTGTTTGGCTTTATATAAAGGAGTGTATAACTTTCTTGATTTATTCTTTCTAGCTAAACTATGGTTTTTGAGAAAAAAAATTGATACACTATGTAAGAGAAATTTCTAAAGTATATACTTTAGAATTTTTTTAAAATTAGTAAAGATTAAGAAAGCATGAGATTAAATAATTTAATATAAAATTATGGTTGACCCAGTGGTTATGTTGTTTGGCTTAAAGTTTAATGACAAGATCATCTTTTTGCTTTTTATATTTACTCAATTAATAAAAGTTGCAAGTGCTAGTGATTAAACAATTGCATCTCTTTTATAATTGCCAAATGCTAACATGTGCCACAAATATATAAATAAATTATTTGTATTTTTTTCTAAATGCGTGCAATTAATTTTTTTAAATGTATTAGATATCTTCGAAGTTAGTATGAAATTTGTGTCAAAGTTTATAAAGTATTTTGAAGAGAATGCGTTATCCTATACTCAAGAGCACTTGGGTGAGATGACAAAGATCTCTTATAGGGGATTCCGTTTCGTATATAATTAGTCATACTGAAACAATATAAAACTTAGTAAAATGCATAACAGAAAATGGATAAAAATGTAGTTAAATGTGATTCTTAATATGTAGAAACACGCTTATAAAGGATATTCAGTATTACATAAAGTTAAAACAAAACGTGAATGAATCTATCAAAATTAAATTGAATTACTACATAGTCCAATTTTCTATTTGTAAGAAGAAGAAAAAGCAACATCGAAACAAAAAAATCCATTCCAACCAGTATTTTTGAATCATGTTACAGTGATATATTAAATTAATTTAAAAAGATTAAAAAATCTTATTTATTTATTTTATGATTATTGTTGAAATTTTTGAAGAAAAAAAAACATTTTTACTACACAATTTAGAATGGTTTAAACTGGTTTTTAAAATTTAATTTGGTTAATTGAATTATTATAAATAAATGATTCAGTTCATTAAGCATTTAAATGATTCAATTTTTTTATGAGCAATGTTGTTCAGTTCTAGTATATGATTCAGTTAACCATATTTTTGACACCTCTAATGCAAATGTGTGTCACAAATGCTAGCTATATTGTCCTAATGAATAAAGACTAGGTGGTTCATATCATTCTTGGAAGAGGATTCTTGGATGAGAATATAATAGAGTAGGTCTAAAGGGGTGAATAGACTCTTTTAAAAAATATTTGACCGATTCTCTAAAATGAATTATCATAGAGTTTTCAAAATTGTGGGTAGAAGGTTAAAGCGAAAATAGAAATATTATACTTTTAATGGAATTTTGATCACGTCGACAAATACACAATTCACAAAACTTATAGATTGTTCAACAATGAATATTTGAATGATTATATACTACACGAGATGTGTCCTAAACGATATTTCAATTATGGTCGGATTCTAACAACACTAGTTTTCTAGAAATTAATCACACTAAAACTCAATTAGGTACCAATTCTAACAAAACCTAAACTAACGTAATAAATTACTACAAAGTGAATAAACCTTTGGCTTTCCTAAAAAAACTACCAATTGAGTAAATGATCAGCTACGCTAAGACATAAAAACTTAAGCATGAAATATTCTACGAAAATTAATTGCAAGAGTGAGAGAGATAGAAAGGGAGAGAGAGAGAGAGAGAGAGATAGAGAGAGATAGAGAGAGAGAGAGTACACTGAGATATATAGTGGCTTGGCGTTCGTCCTCGCTTTGTCTACTCCACTCTTCAATGGTTTCCCATAGGAACTTCCTTTGTTTCTTTTTATACAATCACTAATCCACGAAAATGCTGAGAAAAATAAATCTCTTATCTGGATCTTAACTTTTATACAACATAATGTCAAACTCTTATGCGTAATCTTTACGATTGATTCATACTTCTTAAACTGTCCAGCTTCACTAATTTACTCATGGTCTTCGTGTGTGACAATCACCCCTTGATTCCACCAATTTCTTGAGGGATGAATTGTCTAAAGTTTTGAGAAGAACTCCACCTTATTCGTGACCTTCCACACAATCACTACCAAGGTCACCTGGAGAGAAAAACCTCCTTTTTTTCACTGGAATCTGCCACACCAATGACAACAACCTAAATCTTACAAACTTCGCGAAAATCTTAACTAAACCTTCAAGAACAATTACTTTGAAGATAATGTCTCCCTCAATCAATAACAAATCTCTCATGATCAAGATCTAAAATCATAAATAGAGGTTGAAGATGAAAGAAATTCCTTTGTAAGAGTTTTTGAACTTTAAAAAATGAGAGGGTGTTGATTGTAAAATTGTTAAGTTGTGTTTGGAAATGATATGACAAAATGAATTTATATGTGCTTGAGCTTACTCACAAAATTGAATAGAAAAAGTTAGTTAGATTCAAGTCAAGAACATTTCATGAGTTGAGTCAAATGAGCAAGTGAAGTGAAACAAGAAAACATAAAGATTTTAACCAATTTATCGCGTGATTCGAATCAAGTACAAAGTTTGATTCGAATCAAAAAGCTCGTAATTCGAATCAAGTGAAAAGACAAATTCAAATGAATTTGAACAGATCCAGAAGGGAAGTACGCAAAATTGACTAATTTGAATCAGGTATAAAATCTTATTTGAATCAAATGAAGCAGAGGTGACCTAGATCATTCTGATTCAAATCAAGTGCGACTTAAGATTCAAATCACAAATTTGTCTGATTCAAATCAAGTAAAAATTATGATTCAAGTCAAAGTATTTAAATAAAATTGGTTTACCTCTATTCAATTTGACTCGAGTCAAGATATGTACATGATTCGAATTATGAAAATAAATTTTCAATTTTTCTTGATTTTCAAAAGATTTTGAGATTTTATTTCTACCTAACTTGAACTAATAACACACATATGATTCTTGTTCCCCTGACTCATGCAGTTGACTAAAAGCATCATAATTAAACTCAAATATAACAATTGATGTATGCATGCTTAAAAAACTAATTTGATTCAAACTTGATTTGAAGATATGCAATTATGAATGAGACTCTGTAAACAATAATAAATAAAGCACGAAAGCGATAAGACAAACAACAAAACAACCGTATTTTGGTTCTCTCCCTGAATGTATTAGACACATGCAACTTCAGTCTCCCCCTTTCTTATGCTTGAAAAGCTTTCACATGGAATTGAGTCTTCCCTTGAAACATTGCACACAAACAACACAACATAAAACAATTCTAGTTACACATTACAACTTCTTCCCTTCGACAATATTAGAAAGAGATAGATCTAAATGAATCTAAAAATCAAATAACCAACCTCAAAACGATTAATTACCTATGAACATATAAGCTAAATAGATAAGAAGAATATACAACAATAAAGATCGGATACAGAATACGAATATAGACATGTTATATGCAACAAAATGCAAAATAGACATGCAACAATATTCAACAACATATAATTAAGTGATTAAAACTATCATGTAAATGAATATTAAATAATTCATGAAAAAGTATATGAATGCTCAAATGCACATAATTAGCAACACGCATTTTAAAAGTTTTTTATGACAATAGTTTTGTAAGAATGTCAGCAAGCTGACTTTTAGTGTCAACATATTCTAAAACAACATCCCCTTTTTCTACATGATCTCTAAGAAAATGGTGTCAGATCTCATTCTGTTTAGTTCATGAATGAAGTACCAGATTCTTAGCAAGGCATATCTCACTAGTACTATTGCACTTAATCGAAATGCAGCAAAGTTTTAAATCATAATCTAGCAATTGGTGCTTTATCAATAAGAATTGTGCAAAACAAACTACCAACGACTGCATATTCAGCCTCGACGGTAGAAATAGCAACACTATGCTACTTCTTACTCTGGCAAGAAACTAAACATATTTCAAATAAGTGACGGGTGCCACTAGTGATTTTCTTATCCGACTTGGACCCTGGAAATTCAGAATTAGAAAAACTTACTAAGCTACACGTGCTACTTTGAGGACACCAAAGATCGTGTTGAAAGGTTCCGTCTAGATACCTCAAAATACGTTTTACAATCTTAAAGTGGGATTCCTTAGATGATGCATGATATATGACCTACTCGCTGTTAAATAGGGCAAGGATCCAAATATACCTTTATACCTTGTTATGTCAAAATCCACTCCTTTCTCGTCTTTTTCAATTAGCATATTTGATATCATAGGTGTTGAGATACTTCACCAATCTTTCATATCAACTTATTGAGAAGCTCTAAGCAATATTTCGTTTGACTTATGAAAGTTCCTTCTTCGGCTTGTTTGATTTGAAATCTTAAGAAATATGTGAGCTCTCCCATAAGAGACATCTCAAATTCGCACAGTTTTTCAACTTTTAAACCTTATATCATTTTCCAACGCATGTCCTTTTATAGATTCTTTAATTTGTAGGGTTGTATTTAGAATTCGTATCCTGAAGATTTTGATTATCTATTTATTTGACCCAAAGAATAAATCATTTAATATTTTTTATCTGTTAGTACAAGTAGTGCGAGTAGTACACAACGTCTGCTGGAAACAATATGTCACACAGCAGACTTGTTGTGTAGGGTGACTAGAGCGTTGCTCTCAAAACATATTAGTGTTAGATCTCATGATCAACATGAAGGGGGGGCATAAGATGAATCATGTGTTGAATCTTGTTATAAGATATGACAGAAAATTTTGGTTTCAATTATGAGTGGTTAAACCTTCAATCGACTAGAAATGGGTGAAATGTTACATACATTAGACATATAACCTATATAATTAATGGCCTAAGATTTTGGGTGACGATCGTGTCTGCTTCTCTTGGTGTTCTGGAGCATTTGTGTCATTGTTTCTTCTGACTTCTGCAGACTCCCTTACACAAGTTATCCTCTTTATCTTTTTCATTTGAAGTATTATCATTTTGATCATCAAAAGTTTGGAAACATTAGAGGTTATTTGTGGACTTAGTGAAATTTGACCTATTATTCAAGTGATATTTTACTAACTTCCAAAGATCATAAATCTCTTAATTCTCAACCTTTTTGGTGCTTCTTTTTGCATAATATCACACTTGATGCCATCTAGAAGTTTATTTCAAGGTGAAGAATAATCACACGATCCACGCACCCTTGATTCACATGCTTTTGCACTCAATTTCACACGTATGAAGCTCTCAAACCTTAGCTATAAATAGAGGAAGATATTCCCTTCATTCTCAAGCTTGAATAGCCCCTCAAACTCTGCTCAAACTCAAAATTTCCCTATGAAATTCTTAGATCGTATTCCATTTTTCACTCAATTTTAGCCAAGTTTCTTGATTCTAATAGCTTCATCGTCACTCTATGAAGCTTTGACAACAATTCCCAAGCCTTGAGACCTTCTGAAATTATCCAACCAAGTGCTCATATTATCATCTCCGGCCATCACTTGGACAAGGTAGTTATAGGCTTAATTTTTGCTTAAATGAGATATCACAATGTTTCTTGATGTTCACTAATGCTTTCCCCTAACTTACCTAGCATTCATCATTCGTTTTCACCACTTAATTTTAGTTTTCATTTTTTTAAAATGCATCGTGGTTTCGAAAATTCTCTTTGCTCAATTTGAATAAATTTTAATGGAGTACATGGTTGAGTTTGCACTGATAATACGATCATAATGGCATAGGTCTAAAGACTTGAGGCACTACCCCAAAAAAGGGAAAAAAGGCGCTTTTTTGGCCTTTAACAGCGCTTAAAAGCGCTGCCTATGGTGGCGCTGGTGTAGGTATAGACAACGCTTTTCTTTTACGCAAAAGCGCTGCCTTATGTATACTTTAGACAACGCTTTTCCTTCAAAAGTGCTTTCTAAATTAGGTCTTTAGCAGCGCTTTTTCTTGGAAAAGCGCTTTCTAAAGTAGCCTTTAGCAGCGCTTTGTCTAGCCTTTATGCTTTCTGTTGGCATCTTTAGGCAGCGCTTTTTCAGGAAAAAGCGCTTTCTATTGACTCCCTTTTAGACAGCACTTTTAAAAGCGTTGTCTAATGTATTTTTATGGCATCTTTAGGCAGCACTTTTATAGGAAAAAGCGCTTTCTATTGTGTACTCTAGGCAGCGCTTTTCCTAAAAAGCGCTTTATTTTCTTCACGTAAAAAATGACATTTTAAGCGTTTTTTATGTAAAAGCGCTACCTATTCTTTCTTTTTTAGAAAGCAGTTTTTTTGGAATAATCCCATAAACCTGTAATTCAAGCCTTACATTTCAACGAGCTTTTATTTCAACAAAGAAGCTGTTATATACAAAAAAAAGGCATTATATACCATTATAATACCATTATATACCATTTTAATCCAAAATATATACACCATTATAATTCAATTCACATGTTTGCAATAGAAACAAAATCAGCCTTAACAGTAACAAAGTCATCCTAAATCAGCCCTAACAAAATCATCCCTAACAATAACTAAATCAACCTTACCAAAATCAGCTAGAAATCACCAAAATCCGACAAGCGGACGGTCCTGGTCCTACAAGGTATGAATAGAACAACACGGTCAATTAAACTAACTTGGCTCCAACACAATTAAACCTAATTTTTCATAACACTTTTCAACTTCCAATACCTTATATGATTCTTTTCTCAATAAAGTATTCACACAATTCCTCCTTGATTTCTTCCAATTAATTTTTCGTGTAATGAGCACACTTGTATTCATCAAAGTACTACATAACTAAACATAATATGCATGATTTAGTTAAAAGTAATAGATTATATGAAATATCCGATAAATATTAAAATAAATCCTAAGTTATAAATCCATACCGTTATTGGAATCTCTATTCGATTCAAATGAAGTATTTCTTTCATAAACATCATAACAAAGTATCCGCAATCTATACTGTTACGTTGTCGAGCACACTACATAGAAAAACAAATAAGAATGTATAGTTGTCTTGTTTTATCAAGTAGCATCACTATTATAAGCAAAATTGTGAAAATTAATGTACCTCCACTTTGATCCATGTAATGTTGCTTGATCTAGACCGTGATACTCGAGCTTCTCTTTGAGAGCAGAATACTTGTATTGATCTAACAAAATAAAAACATATATTTAGAACAATCTCACAGAAATATTTAAATATACAAATACATACGAATATTTATAACAATCTCACTTACGTATCAATCATTAACTTCATATCTGGATAATTTGTCCAATCACCATCTACCGAATTCAGATAATACCCCACTTCTTTGAAAGGATCAATAGCAACCAACAACCAGTGACGTCTATAAACTAAAACAAAAGTTTAGATGGAAATTTTCAACACAAAAGATACAAAGATTAGAATGAACTTAGAATGAAGTGCTAACCCTACAGGAATAGTATTATACGATAAAAGATACATGCTTTATGTACTGCTGGCCATGAATCTCTCAACTAAGTGATATCTTACTGAATCTAGATCCTTAATAATTGACACTCCGTTGACACGGGAGGCAGACACGAAATGGAATCTGTTTGACAATTGATTCCCGCGCATCAATTTTTCATACAAGAACCTTAAATAAAAACATAATAAACATTAGACTATTTTTATTGAAATTTGTATATAAATTGTTCGAATAATTAAAAAATAGATTGATCGCATTACCGGATGTATGAGTGTACTACACCGATGCCTAATTCTGTATGCTAAAAAATATGTTCCATTTCCTCTTTTGCAATTGTTTCGGAGCAAGAAAAACCAAAGATACCTTCCTCCATATTCATTTTACGAATAACACCATTCATCAAATCGGATGTTCCCACAAGTGTTTCAAGACACGTCCAGAATCGAGGTACAAAAGGTTTTCTTGCCACGGTTCTTGGAAGATCCCTTTTCTTGTTGGGTACGCTACTAATTTTCTGGCTCACTTGTTGTGACTCTTGAGCAGGTACCTAAAATTCATATAACTTAGGTAAATTATAAAATCATGCAGTTTTTGAATTCGGATTATATGATTAACACTTTAAATGCACCTCTTTTTGTGATGCAACAGACTCACTATACCGCAAAATCCCTTTATCCTTAGATGCGGGTTTTCTAGGAGTCTAAAATTAACATGTAATAAAAATGTACGTAATGGTTCAGAATTGAAATTTGAGTACTAAAAGATTCACAATGGTTTTCAACATACCTCATCATCTATGAAATTGAGGTCCAACGGCCATGCAACAAATTAGGGGTGGCAAAACGGGTCGTGGCCCACCGGGCTAGCCCGCGCATCCGCCATAAAATGGCGGGATGGTTTGGAATTTTAGGCCTGGCCCGCCAAAAACCCGCCGCATGCCAATGCTCGCCCCGCCAAAATCCTCCGCCCGCCAAAGCCCGCCTCGCTTATTCATTTTGTCCATCTTTTTTTGAGTTGATTCTAATAATTCTAATTCTTTATGGTCTAATTTATAAATTTATTTGTAAATATATGCAACATTTTTTTAAGTAAAATTTGTTAAAGATATGTTTTATTAAAAGTTGTTTTAAAAAATAAGTGTAAAATTTAATTGAAAGGTAAAAAGTCAATTAATCTATTAAAAATTTAAAAAATAAATTAATAAAAAAATAGGCGGGCAAGCCTGCCGCCCGCCAACCCGTCACCTTGGCAGGGCGAGCATGATTTTTAGGCCCATTTCGACTTGACGGGCTTGCCCGCCCCGTTTTTTTGCTGGCATCGCGTGGGACGGAGCGGGTGGCCCGTTTTTCCACCCCTACAACAAATGTTCCTATTGCATCTCGCAACAATGTTGTCTCTGAAACAATGTCAGGTATCGGTTGCAACGTATATAGATCTAATGCAACATCAACCGATATTTTCAGATGTCCATCAGGGAGCGGTCTATCGTGAAGTAAATCCCCCAAAGTGTTATGCACTTTTCCCTTGCCAACTAGGCGATAAGTTGGTGACGATAAGTATAGCTGACAAGATGAAATGCGCTAAACCAATAATAAATATGTTACTGTTAATGTGTATATATGTCAATTAAAATAAATGTGCTAATTTAATTTCATAATAACATATATAATTACCTCAGGAAATTTATTTTGACAATTGATACTAGCTTTGTCACTAGTTTCTTTCACCTCTGAACTGCACGTTTCCGCCATATATCTCTCTTTATCCTTTTGCAATTCATGGACTTGCGCCTTTAATTCCTCCAACGTTTGCATCACTTCTTGATTTCTAGGATTTCTTTTCCTTGGATGCTTATACAAGGAAGATTGAGTCACACGATGTACTTTACCCCTCACCCGACCGGGATACTCAATAACATTTAGTGCTCGACTAAGTACGCTCTTGTTATCCTGGTCCTCACTTGTGGTTACCGATTGAGATAGAGTCTTCTGAAATTCATTTACATATAAAAAATTATTAGTAGTGATAAAAAAATTAATTATATATTAATAAACTTTGGATTTAATTAAAGACACAATGTTATACTTACACATTCATCATAAATATGTTGAACATCTTCCCTAACAACTCCATCATTGCCCACACGAGCTTCCTTCCACAAAACATGTGTCGGAAGTGATGTTTCGTCACTTTTCGTCTTGTCTAACTACGCATTGACACAAATAATAAGATCATCAATTATAACACATTGAGACAATTAATAATATCGTAGCATTTATATATACATACAATTCTTTGTTGTAAGAGTGCATATCCTAGACACCCTTTTCTGTATGGATACGTGGGTTTTGATGCTCTCTGGCGATTTGTGTCACTCACTTACTTGAAATTATTATCGTCTATTTGTTTGGCTACAAAATCATCCCATTCTTCAGGTCCAATGAAGTTCCTATACTTCATTGGACATTCCGCTTTAACAAAATTTCCTTGCTTATTCTTAAGATACTTGTTTGTTAAAAAAGCTCTCCACCCTCTGTGTCTTTTTCTGACCAATTGAAGACAATACTATTTTCGGTTATCTTCAATGTTAAAAGAAAATAAAATTATCGTCAACAAAAAGCAAATAACAATAATCATATATGGTACCTTTATCTTAGTCCAAATTCTATCTTTACCAGAATTCAACTCTTCTTTAATCCATCTATCAGAGGTGATTGGAATGTGCATACGAACAAGTGTACCACTGTAGCTTGTCAACTTTGCACTATTAGTCTCAACTAGTTGGTTATCATCATTCCAATTTACATCATATTTTACTCCTCTATCTCTATCAAGAATGATTTTTTTCATAATAGTTATGCCTCGTGTAATTTCTCCCTCTAAAGTCTTATCTGGAGCATTTGTATCTTGTAAGTTTTCTTGATTACTAGCCATTTGACCTGTAATAAAGAAAAAAAATAAAAATGAAATGATAAATATAAAAATCCATAATCCATATATTGAATATATATATATATATATATATATATATATAATGACATATATTTAAATTTTATTGAATGATATAGGTTATAATTATACTATTATCGTTTTTACTAACTTCTCTTTCTTTTCTTGGTAGGAATATGTTCTCCTCGTCTCTTAACAACACGGACTGTTGGATTGATCAAAATACTCTCATTCTAGTCATTTCTAATATATGATTCATTCGCTATAATATTCACATCTTGATCATTTCTAGTAAACGATTCAATCTCAACATCAATATCACCTTGATCTCCAATGTTTTCATCAATTACTTTGTTAGATAAAAGCACTATAGACCATTTTGTACTTGTCGGATCAGTAACATAGAACACTTGTTTAGCTTGAGAGGCTAAAATAAAAGGCTCATCTTTGTACCCCATCCTATTAAGATCCACTTGCAAAAATTCTGACTTATCCATTCGTATGCCATTATTATTTTCAACCCACTTGCAACCAAATATAGGAATCTGAAACTTCTCATAATCAAACACCCAAATGCGCTCGATAACCCCAAAATATGTCAGATTTGCAAATTTGGGGTTTAAGTCCTTCACACTTGATATGTGCATTGCTTCAGCTACCAAGGTGACACCACTATTTTTCATAGTACTTTTATCATCTTGTTCTTTGGTATAAATGTGTATCCATTAATTACGTATGCGCTATAAGAAAACACAACAAAACTTGGACCATATGTTAAACATCTCAACCTTTCGGTTATTGAAGCGGGATCTGAATGATACTTTGAATAAGTATATTCCTTAAACCATGGTATGAAACTTCGATTGTGCTCTCGTACTATCCAATTCTCATTTCTATTCGGATTTAAACCTCGGAGAATACCCTTGTGCATTTCAACATACGGCTCAACCTCAATCTCATTGTGCATAACATACAAATGCACTTGATCCCGTTCGACCCTTGATATTGTCACAACTTTATTTCCAATTAACTTTTTACCTTCTTTTTTTCAATAATATGAGATTTGGAGAGTCCAATTGATTGAGCATTTGACAGATATTCAGTACAAAACTCAATCGCTTCTTCAATAATGTATCGTTCGGCAATACAACCCTCTAGTCGACTTCGGTTTTTCACATACCCTTTTAATATTTTCATATAACGTTCAGCAGGGTACATCCATCTCATATAAGCTGGTCCACACAATTGTGTCTCTTTCACAAGATGAACAACTAGATGAACCATTATGTCAAAAAACGAGGGAGGAAACTACATTTCAAGATCACACAAAGTAATAACTATTTCTTTTTGCAATGTTGGTAAAATCGCAGGATCGATCACCTTACTGCAAATTGACTTGAAGAAAAATCACAGTTTAGTTATTGCGCTTCTTACTTTTTCTGGAAGAGTAGAACGTATACCTATTGGTAGAAAATGTTCCATTATAACATGGCAATCATGCGTCTTTAAACTCTTTAACTTGAGGTTTTTCATATACACGAGTCTTCTAATATCTGATGAGTAGCCTTTTGGAACTTTAACTTCACTTAGAAACTTACATAATATTTTTTCTCCTTTTTAGATAGAGTATAAACAGCAGGTGATAGATATGTTTGTCTTCCTTTCTTCACGGGTCCCAATTCATTTCTCATTCCCATGTTTACCATGTCCTCCCTTAATTTAAGGGCCATCCTTAGAATTTCCTTGTATATTGAGTAATGTACCAATAACATTGTCAAATACATTTTTTTCAATATGCATAACATCAAGAAAATGTCTTACATACAACGACTTCCAATATGACAGTTCAAAAAAAAATTGACCTCTTCTTTCACCCACTTTTGACAAGTGTATGTGCAAAAGGCTTGTCAAATTAAGTACTCACATCTTTCACCTTTTCAAAAATTTGATCACCTGTCAATATAGGTGGAGCTCTACGTTCTTCTTCCTATCCATTGAATGCTTTTCTCCACTCACGGTAGTGATGATTAGAATTTAAGAATCTACGATGACCTAGAAAGACATTTTGGGACAATCCTTAAGGGCTAATAACTCTGTCCAATAGAGCACAACATCTTTTTGGCCTCATATGTTTGATTGGTAGCATATCTTTCATAAGGGCTAATAACTCTGTGAAACTTTTATCCGACCATCCACTGCCCGCCTTTAAGAACATTATCCTTTGGTAGCATATCTTTCATAAGGGCTAATAACTTTGTAAAACTTTTATCCGACCATCCACTGTCCGCCTTTAAGTTGTACAACTTTAATACCGCAGACAATCTTTTGAATTTTGTACAACCATTATACAACGGTTTCTCTGCATCTTTTACCAACCTCTTAAACATTTTGGGACAATCCTTAAGATCTTCTTCAAGTGCTTCTGCAATCTCTTCGACTCGATCATAATTGTATGTATCTGTGTCATTGCCGTTTGAAGCATAGGTCGTATTATCCCCCGATTCAACATTCCCGTTACTTTTCTCACCATGAAAATTCCAACATGGATAACTTCTATCAATTCCATGCCTCTTTAAATGTGATGCCAACTGAACCCCGTTAACCCGACTCCCATAACAGCAACCCAAGCAAGGACATGTCATTCGACTGGGGTCTTTGGCATGCGCAACAACAAACTTAACGAATTTCGATACCCCATTCTCGTACTCTTTCGACAATCGATTGGCAGACATCCATTTTTTATCCATGGTTTTACTACTAAGCTAAACAAAAACACTAATTAGTCACGCAACTATAGTAAAAGAACAACTAATCACTGTAGAGAAAGCCAGCAACTTCTGGAACCACACAGTGTAAGATTCTCGAAAACTGTCAGAATTTAACTCTTCACAAGTAATCCATAGCTAGCAAAGATATTCCTGACCAACATTTATCACGATGGGAAGAAAAAGAATGAGAAGCTATATAAATGAATCATCACAAGGTACCATAGATTTTAAATGAGTGTTGTAATCTTTACTAATTAGTAAAGATTTTAAATTAGTATTATAGAATTGCAATAAATTAACACCTCAAATATATATTCATGACCAAACTTAACAGTACACATATTTCTGACCAAACAAACACTAAGACCAACATATCAAACAAACACTCCAAACACATTCTAATGGAATATAAAACATAGAAGGTTATCTAACCTTAGTGTAAAACAAGAATTTTGACTTGTCCAACCAACTTAATTCAAAATCGAAGGTCTTCAAGTATAATTTTGTCTCTAAAATGTGAAACCTGGATAAAACTATTTTAAAATAAATCAAAAAATCAAATAAAAAAACTAAAAAGAAAATAAAAGAAAACAAGTGCATAGTCCACAAAATTGACTGCGAGCAAGGCGCGTCAGACCCATAGACCAAGGGATCAGCCAATGGCGTGTCATCTCCCTCTGTCACGAAATGAACAAAGCTGGGATTTAAACTCCAAAGTATGAACAACATGCCACCTTTAGATCAACATAACTTTGTGAAAACTCAATCAATCAACACGATCCAAACATGAAAATTATTCCCCTTACGTCAAGGATTAACAAGCAACTCTTAGTTTTAAAAAACAATACCATATCAAAGAGAAAAGGAAGTAACAAGTCACAATTTCGTTCATTTTCACACATGTTCAGAAATGTATCAAACACGATTCAAGCAAAAATGTAACAACTCATATACATCAAACATATGGTTTGGCCAACATAGCTTCAATAAGATCATTTCTAAGCATTGATTCCCTAACATGATGTAAAATGAAGCTTAAGAGAGTTTACCTCATATTGGAAAATAAATCCAATGAAACTCTGACTTCCGAAATAAGACACCCCTTTGAATCTTCTCCTTGGGCTTCAAATGAGTATATGAGGGCAAGAGATGGGATCTGGAATGAGGAAATAGAGAGATCCTTACAGAAATTTCTTAAGGATGAAGAGATAGTTTGGTTTGTTTTGAGTGATGAGTGAGAACTCGTGAGAGAAGATGAGAGAGGTGAGGAGTTTAAATAGAGTGGAGAGAGTTAAGACTTAAACGGCGGCCAAACATTGAGAACGAACGGCGGCAGAGGGAGGAGCTTATAGAGGGCGTGAACGGAGAGATCGAGCGGCTGTGAACGGAGAGGTCGTGTTGACTGTGAACGGAGAGGAGTATGACGGCTGTGAATGGAAGAAGTACGACGGTTGTGAACGGAGGGCGAGGGGAGTTCGTGCGACTGTGAACGGAGGGAGGAGGGAGTTCGTGCGGTTGTGGATGAGAGAAGAGGGAAATAGACTGAATTAGGGTTTCGGTCGTTTTGTTTTAATTTTTATAAATTAATGACTTAAGGCAGCGCTTTTTCAAAAGCACTTTCTTAATGTTAGATTTAGCAGGCTTTTTCCTTAGAAAGTGCCTTCTTTTTATATGACTTTAGCAGCGCTTTTTAAAAGCGCTTTCTAAGGTTAACAATTAGCAGCGATTTTTAAAAGCGCTTTCTAAGGTTAACATTTAGCAGCGCTTTCGTAAAATCGCTTTCTAAGGTGCTTTCTTAAGACGACCTTTGACAACACTTTTTTAAAGCCCTTTATTAAGATGGCTTTTAGCAGTGCCTTTTTTAGCGATTTTTTTTTACAACTTATAGCAGCGCTTTGTGATAAAAGCGCTGTCTCTTTTAGTGCTTCCAAAAGCGAATTTTGGCGTAGTAAGGTTATAGAATTCCAAACTCCGGTGCGCACCTCACTAGAGAAGATGATCAAAGGTGCAATAATGGCTTGAGTTTATTTTCTAATGTTTCAACCAATCAGCATGCGCCATTTGTTTTATTTTGGTTGACTAGATTTAAATGGATCTGATGGGTATTTTTAAACTAATTTCCACCATGCACCTTAGCTTATGATCACTTGGATCTGCCACCGCATTTAATGAAATCAGATCCAACGCATCATGTTTTTTCAGATTTTAATTTCTTTTTCTAGTTTGTTTTAATTTTGATTTTATTTAAAAAAAAATGATTTTAACTCCCTTTTAACTCCAAAAATTCACATAAATATTTTATCTCATTTTACACTTTGTGTAATTTTTTGAAATTTTTATTGTTGTTTTTGCTTTTTTTTTTTTTTTAATTTTCTCTTATATGACTTGTTTTAAAATAGTTTTCTGATTTTAAAAATATCCAAAAAAGTTCTAAAAATATTATAAACCTTTACTGATTTTTCAATTATTATACTTAACATTTATTTGATGTTTCTAATATAATTTGATATTTCCCCTTTTATTTTCAATTTAAAAAATCATTATAAAAATCTTTTTCACGTATTTTATTTTGTTTTAATGCATTTTATTTTTGTTTGATTGCTGTGTTCCTTTGATCATGATCTCTTTGATCACAAGTCTCATCAATATCAATGGACTTTGTGTGTTGATGAGGTTTATAACCTTAATTAATCCACCAAGAAAGGTGATTGATCTTGATGATGACTTGATTAATGTCTTGATCCAATTTGGTTTTCTCTTTCCATCTTCATCTCTTTCTTCTTCTTTTTCCTTTTGATCAATTGGATGATTAGAAGTTCATCTTGTTCATGAAATTTGGATTGATGATTGATAAACTTTTATCATTTTAAATCTACCTTCTATTGATCATTGGATCATTTGAGGTACTTTATATTGATGATAAGTTTGTTCTAAGTTATCATGAAGAATGATTGAAGTAATGGACCAATCTCCTTGCCTTTGTGCTTGAACCCTCTTTGAATTTATACTTGTGCTACTTGTTTTAGGAGAATGATCTCTATCATTTTTCTAACAAGTATGGTACATAAATTGTTATTGACCGACCTCATAGATGCTACTTCTATATAAGTACATCTACGATTGCTTAACATAACGCTAAATTTGTCGCGAATTAGATCATTAATACTAATACTAACATCATTAATTACACTAACTTTACTTTAATTCCATTTAAATTCTTGCTATTTAATTTCCCGCCATTTAAATTCTTGCAATTTACTTTTAGCATTTTATCATTCATGCCATTTTCTTTTTATGTCATTTATCTTTTTGCCATTTATCTTGTCCTTTTCCTTTTGCCCCTTGGGCATTTTTTTTTTTTTTTTATCAAGACATTAATAAAGGAAAAATCCTATAAAAAATTGACTCTATTAATTGGACTATGGTTATTATTCCTTGCTATGGAGATTTAGACTTTTGAACTTAGGTTAGATCATTTGTTTTGGACTTTCATCCGAGACCTAAGATTCATCTGGACCATCCATTTGAGCCTGAGACTTTTGGTTAAGGCCTTAGAGTTTCATCTGGTACCTTGGGTTTTATCTGTCTGTTTTGTGTTTATCTGATGTAGGGATTGTTAATTGTGACTTTGAGTTTGAGTTTTCATTTAATGCAAGAGAATTTCATATGCGTCCTGAGAATCATTTGATACTTTGATTTCATCTGATGCTTGGAATTTCATCTGTGCTATGAGATTCGTCTGATTGCCTTGGTTTTTCATCTGATGTTTATGCTATTTATCTGCTTACTTTACTTGTGGCTTAATGCAAAGAAAAATGAATGCTCATTTTTACTTATTGTCATATTCTTGCTTCTTATTTGGTTAGATCTTTCTTTTTCCTTAACTTTTACTTTATGCTTTAAGATAGTCCTTTCATCTCTTACCCATCTTCTTCAATTTTCAAAATCTTCTCTCTTTTTCAAAACCTTATTGTTTTCAAACTTTAAACTCTTTTATAATAAACATTGACTTTGTCAAGTGACCGTGAAAACCTTTTTTCTTAATAAATGCTTCAAAACACATAAGCATATCAAAACTCCTTTCAAAAATCATAAAAAACACAAAAACCTCATTCAAATCTTTTGCCACTTGGTTTTTCATTTTAAAACATTTTCTCAAAGATTATATATTTGTCTTGTTTTAGAAGTGCTTGCAAACCATCCTACTTCTACAAACATGGCAAAGTACAGACATTTTCCACTTATATGTTGAGATATGCTACATTGACTTAGTCCAAGCTGTAAATTCTCCATACTCAAGATGATGCAAATTCTCATTTCCCCATAATTATAGAGAGTATATTGTGTTTTCTACTCAAATAAGACAACATATCTCTTCATTAAAATCAATCAACAAATTTTTGTTGTTTATTTTTTAGCGGAACTACAAATACTCTGACTTCCATATTGCATGAAAGGAGTATGTAGGCACAATATGTGACGTCTTGCCGAGCATAAAAATATTCTTTTTTCATCTCATCAATCTTTTTGCACCTTTAACCATTTAATCTTAAAACACATATTTTCAAAAGGTTCTCATATAGTATCATGGATGTGAAAGATACTAATACATTCTCCTTGCATAATCTACCCCCGTACCCTTTTTTCTTTGTTTTATTAGTTTCGTTTTAAAACTTTTATGGTCGTTCTTTTCCCATTTGTTTGGAAATAATAAAGATCGGTGGCGACTCTTACTTAATTCCGAATTAAATTAATCAATAGTTTAATCTCAATTTTTTTGCCGCGACATCTTCGAAAACTAATTTAAAACTAATTATAGATAAATAAAAAATTTCAAGCTTTTAATTAAGTTAAATAATTTCTAGTTTAATTTTGTTCATATATTTATTACTATTATTGGCCAATAGGTTACTGACAGAATATCTTCAGCCTTAGAAACTCTTTTCTTTTTCTTTTTTGCACACTATTTCTATTCAGAATGTTTTTTTCTGTGTATATGAACGTGCTAGTTCTGATATTTTCTAAGTCTAGTCAAATTAAGTATCTTCCTTCTGTCTATCAGTTCCTGCCAAATAAAATAAAATAATCAGATGCAGCATGTTGCAGATTGACTTTCATTGTATATACTACTTAAAAATTCTTTTATTAAATATTTTTATCTTTTGAATTCCTTAATTTTACAAGCTGGATGTATGCATATCTTGATGCTTATGAAATGTATGGGCAAATTTTCAAACTAAATTAAATTGAGAAAAAAAATCAACATGTTATAGTTCAGTTCAAAAATCAAACTTATTTACTTTAAGGTGATATTTGTGTTTGATATTGAACTATCATTATATTATATTGATTTATTAAATTTTGAATATATTGTATTAATTTATTTATTTTAATTCTAAATTGTTTGAAAAAATTTGTACTCTGAAAAAAACGTTTTTCATTTTATTTAGTTTTATTTTTAAAAAACATTTAAAATTATAACACACTAAACCGATAAAAATTGTATCAATTTTAAATTATTTTTAACTTTAAATCGACCCAAAAGTGTGCTGTTTGTCAAACATATGAGTGTCATTTTTGCGACGGAATGCACTATGAGTAAAAATTGAAACAACTTCGATTGTAGACTAATTTTGTCTTAGTTGTTAAAGTTTACGGTAAACCTTCTATTGTACCTTAGAAATTAAAGAATAAATTTTAATTTTTTGTCTATTCATATCTATAAAAAAAAGGAATTATTGTGCAGATAAACATGCTAACTTAAAATTAAATATTATTAATTTTACTTTGTAGAATGAGATTCATATTTTGTAGAATGAGATTCATGCTGTTGTAAATTCGAATTTCAATAGAAATAACAGAAATTTACCTTGTTTTAGATTTAGATAGGTTTGAGAATTTGCCTCTTTATTACCCCCCTAATTTTTGTATCTATTCCGTTTTCATTTATGCAATGGACAATGTCCTCTTTTGATTAAAAAAACCAAACTACTATAAACATTTATCAATTAACATGTTTTGTTATTTATGTACGTGAAGAAGATTAATAATCATATTATATGGGCTTGAACGTGCCACATATGCACATGCATTTAATAAATATTATTTTTAAGGAAATGGTTTTTATAAATTTGATTTGGTGTAAAGTAAATTTTTTAAAATGGTTTTATTTATATGTTTTTATACTCTAAAATAATGTAAAATATAATGTAAATTTAATAAAATTATTTATAAAAAAATTTATACAATTATTCTTATTATTATTTTTATTTTTATTATTTTCTGTCAATCTAAATTTGTGTATTGTTTCATGTTTGACCTATTCAAAATTGATTATAAGTGAGTAAAATTAATTTTGACATGCTTAGTTGCTTTTGAAGAGAATTGATTTTGTTTCTAAAATTGATTCTAACTTGAAATTCAAATTTGCAGCTTTAAAATCATAACATGATTTTTTTTCATTAAAATTTATTATTTAACTCACTTTTATGTAAATGTATTAGTTTCAGACTGACAAAAGGTTCAACAAGAAGGACCCAATACAACGGCCCCATCCAGACAAAGCTCTTCACTAGCTGACGAATAGGTAGATCTGCACTCTGGAGGTTCACATAGAAGTGTGCCTCACATAATTATCTTCTACTTTGATTCACAACCAACAATGCTCCCCATCCCACGTCGGATCAATTATGGATAAATCTAAGTGTCACCCTTAAGTTTAACTTAGAGTCACTCCTAAGTATTCTTCTCATTCATACTTGCATAATTCCACATCTCTCAAACATTGATTTAAGCGTTGAAGTTTTGACTTTGCAGGTAACCTCCCCCCTTTGATTACTCGAGCCCTTAACCATTGTATAATAAGCCTTTCCACATTGGTCGTCTTCTACATCTCATACATTTTCTATACTAATACATAATATTGGCTTAATCTATGTAAATCATCTTATGATCCTCATGAATTTTCATCAAATTTCTCCAGTCACATAGTTGTGTCACTGTAACTCTCATTGTAACCATTTTGGTTAATCATTCGATCATTGTTAGCTATTTCATAATACCTTCTTTGAAGATCGATTCTAAGGAAACTCAATCAACAAATTATAACAATTCTATTTTTTCTTGATGTTCGATAAGTGACTCAGATCCTCCAAGACAATGCGACAAAAGTTTTCACTCTCGCGAGTGACAAATATCCTCAGTACCAAAATTCATAGGCTTCAATCACACTCCTTCCATCGAATCCGAAACTACATCAGATCATAACTTCTAGTAAATTGATCTATAGTCTCTTTCAATTCTTTTGTTCAAATATCAAATTTTGATTCTTATGCCGCAACATCAGCCTCCTCCTGCTCCCCACCTTCATAGGCTAATCATGTCCACCCGCCAAGGTGATTTTGCCTTAGAAAAGACTTAATCCACTAATCTTGAAAGATTACAAATAACCTCTAAGAGTCTAGAAAGACACCTTAACCCTATCAAGTATATAGAATAACAACCTAGTCACTTGAGGAATACAAATCTCAACAGATTTACAGATGGAATGTTTACAAGATATTGCTTCTAAAAAGCAGATTGAAACATAAACAGTTTAGCTCAAATCTTAACACAATCTATGAGCAACAACTCTTGTGTTCGTACAAATTCTTAGAAACTAGATTTCTCACAATGGAGTGTTTAGTGCAGTCTCAATAAAGTATTTCTTTCTCTCTTTTTCTCTTTGAAGTTTAATTACTGAGTTTGAAGATATTACTTGAGTAGTATTTCAGATTTATATGTTCTTCAAAAGAGGGTGTCTCAAATATATAGTTCCATGAGTAGATGACTGTTGAGAGAGGAAAAGACGAAGATTTCCTTGCAGTAACAACTCAAAAGTTTTGGGAACTGTGAGCACACAAACAATGGAATCGTACAATACGTCCTGCAAAAGTGGAAAAGGTGATGCACTGTTGTACCATGTTGCTTCTTTTGAAAAATTCTGATTGTCTTTCATTTGTGATGTACTTTTTATCTGAAGTAAAGAGTGTAGTGAAGAGATGAAATAACGTTGACGTTCCAAGAGAAAGAATCCTTTTAGATACAGAAAGAAGTCTTCAGAGTCAAGAGTAACAGCCTATTTGAACAACGTATTCTAATTTCTGAACTGGAAGCAATAAGCGTTTCTAAGCTGAATTCTGATTTATGAGTAGTCGCTTTTCTTCAGAACATCTGTATATCCTTTTTCTGATGAGTCATTCAACATTCTTCAAAACGGCTGACATCTCTTTAGTATTGAGATGAATAATTTTTCTGATGTGTGATGACGCTGATTCTGATGATTATCTGAACAATAGTCTTAATCAACCAAAATAGTGAATCTGCACACTTAAGAAAATACTAGATTACACAATTGTTTCATACAAATATATGTATTATTATCATCAAAACTTAAGGATTGAATGCAGAACCAATTCTTGTTCTAATAACTCCCCCTTTTTGATGATGACAAAACCATGTATTTTGATGTAACAATTTTACAGGGGTATATCACAAAAATAAACAAATCAAAGTTTAGATAGAGAAAACTCCCCTTGAGTTGTACACACTCTCCCTAAGTCAAATACATACAATTTTTAGAAAGAATGGATAATTGGGCATTGTTAGGAAGACTCCGCCTGAGTTAAACAATCTCCCCTTGCATCTAAAACTTATGACTTTAACATAGATGAAGGGTTCTTCTGAGCCATGTTCACACTTCATGTGATCTTGTTATAAGTATTCACTTTAGTCATAACATCATATATCAGAGCATTTAGATCTTTAGGTGATGTAGCTTGTGATTATTTAATAAGTTAGAGTACATATTTCTCATGCATCTCATAACTTGGTGAATTATAACAAAGAACAATAGAACCATATCATGCTTGATAGAATAATATCAGAATATTTGATTCATTCGTATCAGAGTATTAGAATATGTGAATCATATTTTTTTGATCATCAGAGTTTGATACAGAAGATTTTGTCTTATTAGATAAATGAACATCATATAGACTCTGCATATCTTTAGATATTCTGAACAACAAATTTTTTATCAGATATTGCTTCTTCAGATATTTCTGGCTGACTATCAGAAGTTTTCTCATATTATTTAGGATATAACTCATGTACCAGAATTAGTACATTCCTGAATTTCTTTCTAAATCTCATTTGTTAATTTTAAATTGTAAGCAGCGAGATTTGTTGAGAATAGATATTATCAAAATCATCATTTTATTTCTCCCCCTTTTTGTCATAATCAAAAAGTTAAAAATATCAATAATTGACTTTATCGAAGGAAATGGTCTTGTTACATGACCGATCTTTCTTGAAAAACTCAATAAGAAGAATTATTTTCAAGAACCTTGTCAAAGCAATAAATGCAATCAACCACAAAAATAGATGATTGTGATTGATCAAATTCATCTTTTATTTAAAACGTGTGAACAAAATAGGGTGAAATATAGATAATTTTTTAGCTATTCTGAAGGATATTCCACACTGCTCGAGGTTATGTTCAATTAAATTGATATGATATAAGCGTTATAAGTTAAATCATATACTCTTATTTGAGAACCTATGACTTAATGTTCTCCTAGTCAGGAAACCTACAAATTTATGATAGAAGGTGTTTCTAATCAAGACATCTTCTAACTTGTAGTAGCATCATTTGTCAGAAAAGAAAGCTTCCGTAAGGTTTATATCTTATTTTCCACAGAAGAAGGAAAACATATACATTCAAGATGCATTATGGACAGTACTCCATTTTCAGATGTTTCAGAATGAACAAAAATCTATCTTCAGCTGAGGGTTTTGTAAAAACATCAGCCCATTGATAGTTTGTATCTAGAAATTTTAAAATAAAGTTCCCTTTCTGAACATGATCTCTTATAACGTGATGCTTTGTTCCTATGTGTTTAGCTCTTGAATGTAAAATAGGATTCTTACTTAAGCAAATAGCAGCAGTATTATCACAAAAGATAGGAATATTACTTACATATATTTCATAATCTTCCGGTTGATTTTTCATCTAGAGCATTTGGGTGCTGCATAATGATGTTGAAATGTGTTCTGATTCAGTAGTAGATAATGCAATTGTTGATCGTCTTTTTCTTGACCATGAGATAAGTTTTCACCCATAAATTGACAATTTCTATAGGTGCTTTTTTTGTTCAATTCTATCTCCTGCATAGTTTGCATCATGGAAATCGAATAGCTTGTATTCTGATGTTTTCTTATACATCAAGCCAAGGTTAGTTGTTCCTTTCAGATACTTTAGGATTCTCTTAACAATTGTTAAGTGAGTTTCCCTAGGATCTGGTTGAAAACGAGCACATAAACAGTCAGATATAGAAGAGAGTCTATCATACCACGATAGAGCTTCTCGCAAACCTTTGTGCTTACTTCTTGCTTTTCAAGAATACAAGTAGGATGCATGGGAGTCTTTGAAGGTTTACATTCTAACATGTCAAATTTCTTCAGGAGCTCTTTTGTATAATTACTTTGATGAATATAGGTAACATCTGGAGTTTGATTGATTTGTATACCCAGAAATTACTTTAACTCGTGCATCAGACTCATTTCGAATTCGGCCTGCATAAGCTTAGAGAATTATTGACAAATAGATGAGTTAGCATAACCAAAAATAATATCATCAACATATATTTGACATATCATAAGATCATTTCCAAAATTCTTACAGAATAAAGTAGTGTCTACTTATCCGCTCGAGAAACCATTCTCCAAAAGAAAGGCACTTAGTCTATCATACCAAGCTCTAAGAGCTTGTTTAAGACCATACAATGACTTCTTAAGTTTGAAAATGTGTTGAGAAAACTTAATAATTAAGACCAAAAAGAAAGAAAAAATAAAAAAGGCGCTTATGTGGAATTGTGGAGATAAAAATATAGAAAATGAAAAAAAAATGGCTACCACGTCAGAACCGTTTTTCATGTCAGTGTTTTTGTAACAGAAACGTCAGAGACCAACGCCAATAAGAAAGTGAGATATAGGGACTTATATAAAAAAAGATACAGGGACCAAATTCAAAAACTCGCTAACTTACAGGGACCACAAGACTATTTAAACCCTTTATCAATCTTTCATTTTTTTAGAAAACTTCTTTTTACTCTTTATGAAAAAACAATTTTCAAATCGATCAGCCGAAGCAAATCAAACCTATTAGTTTGATTCTGTCATATTTACTTAAAACCGAAGCAAAATAATTGATAAAGATTTTACCTATTTAGACATTTTTTAACTTAAAATCCAATTCAAACCAAATTGTTACACCCATAAAAAATTAGAGAAACTGAACTCAATTAACAATTAATCTTTTCCATTATTTATGGAATTAAAAAAAATTAGTTACCTTAATAATTTTTTTAATGAAATAGATTTTATAAGAATGATTTGGTGTAAAAAATATTTTTTTAAATGATTTAAATTTATATGTTTTAATATTCTAAAATATTGATGTTAAATATTATTAAAATGTAATATAAACATAACAAAAGATAGTTTTACATAGTTTCATCTCTCTCAAACATTGATTTGAGCGTTAGGGTTGACCTTGAAAGTACCCGATGTCTAGTACCAAATATTGACTCTGTCTATCAAATTTGACTTCCGATTCTCATGAAGTTTCATCAAATTTATCTAATCACCTAGTTACATCATTTTCACTATCGCGTTAACCCTTTTGGTCAACCATATGATTAGTGTAATTGTTTTCTGATACCTTCTACAATGTTCGGCTATAAGGCAACTCGATTAACAAATCACTACATTGCCATTTTTGTTCCTAATGTTCGATCAATGATTTAGATCCTTCAAGGAAACGCGACAATAGTTCTCTCTTACGTGACTAAAGAGTATCACCAACACCAAGAATCATAGGCATCAATCACACTCCCTCCGCTTAACGCGACACTAAATCAAATCACAACTTCTAGCGGTGGATCAAGACTCTCTTTCAATTCCTTTTCCCAACATCAATTTTCGTTCCCTCCACCGCAACATTGGCCTCCTCCTGCTCAGTGCCACTTTCAATCCTCAAGACATGACTTGTCACATGACATCCAATAAATACAATCCTCACTATGAATTCCTAGCGCAAACAAACTCATGTTGAATATCATCAATTACATGGAAAACCTTATAGTCAAAGATGTGGAGAGAAACATATCATTAGGAAAAACAAAATTTTAAGGTAATGAGACAACAAACAACAAGATGGCACCCTTATGTATTTGATAAGCGATCTTTGCCATCATCTCTGACCAAAAGAGCAAAATCCATGTCCAACGGTCTAGATGAAGTTTCAGTTCTACAATGATACTCAAGTTTACTCAAGTTAGCCTAGGAATATGGACGAACGTGGTAACCTTCCCCGAGTAAATGATTTGACCAAACGATAGACATTAAATGTGCATGTTTCCAATTCCACCTACTCTCACTCAATGCCACAACATAACTCATTCTCTTATAGGAATTATCTTCTCAACAAAATTACTTACTCAACGAAACATCCACTTAGAATGGTCTCTAAAGTACTACTTCAATTTTCCTCACTCGATAAATCAAAAAGAGGACTTGGGGGAAAACTATTTTAGGTCGGTAATACACCCAATAAGACCAAACCAATAGAATGTCCCAATCTAACTGAAGTTCTCACTAGCTGACGAACATGCGGACCTCTATTATAGAGTTTGGCAAAATAGTGCGCCTCTCGTACTCATCTTCATAGTTGATTCACATCACAGTCTTCTGCATCCTACGTCGGATCAACTAGGAACGGTTCTATCCCTCAGCCATATATAAGCATGATTACGAGTCACACCCAAATATTCTTCTCATTCACACTTGCATAGTTTTATCTTTCCAAAATACTGAATTGAGCGTTGAAGTGATATTATTACAAAAACTCCCCCTTTAATCACCAGACACCTAAACACCATATTGAAAGCTTTTACATGATGTTCATCTTCTACAGCTCATTACATCCCTAATTCAATAAAATATTATTTAAACATAAATTACTTTACATTAAATTCAGTTTTATTCATAATCATTTTTACATCATCAAATTAAATCTAAATCAATTTTTTGTCATTAGAAATCTAATCACAATAAAAAATATAAAGTTAAAATCAATTTTAACTAACATTTTTTTAAAATTAACAATAATATATTGCATGTATTTTTAATGTCCAGAATCATACTTTTATAAATTTTGATATAATTTAATAAAAAAATTATTTTTTACTATTTCAATCTCATCAATAGTTATAAATACTGTATTTTAAACAATGTCATTTTTGAAATCAAACATTATGATTATTTTTAAATAAAAAATTATTTAATTTAATTATGAATTTGTATTGTTATGGCAAAAATATACCTTTTAAGACAATTATAATTTATGCGGAGAAACAGAAATTCCTCTAGAGATGGGATTTAGGAATTTTTATTTCTCGTTAGGGGGGCGGGCAGGGAACCACTAGTTTCTCCCGACTTAATTTGAGGACAGGGTAGGGCTGATGATACTTAAGCATGCCCTCGCCTCTCCTCGTTGTCATGACTTTTCATTTTCTCTCTAAAACAAAAATTATATATATATATATATATATATATATATATATATATATATATATATATATATATATATATATATATATATATATATATATATATATATATATATATATATATATATATATATATATATAATATCATTCATCTCTATCAAAATCACATTTGATAAAAGTGAAGTTATCTTTTAAACTTTTTACCCTAATAGAAAACACACAAGACTTTTGATGAGATATGTTACTTTGGCTTTTCTTTTTGTTTGTACAAATTGAACAAGCTTTGATGGATACCAAATAACACATGGCTCTGCAACAAATATAATGGAAAGTAAAGCATCAAACACTTTTCCACTCGTGCACTTAAGTACAGTCGTGTGCATCATCATCATCATGGGAATGTGTATCAAATTCAAACATTGTTTCTCATCATTCCTTGCTTTACTTTTTTGCTTTGTTTTAAAAAGATTGATAGTGAAATTCACATAGAAAGTGTGAAAAGGAAGGAAGGTTATGGTGCTTTTACATCCACATTTCAAAATATAAAATATATTTGTAATTTTGTGTTTACTTATGTTGTTATAGAAAAAATTAATAAATTGAGTCTCAGATTTTTATTTTTTTTATAAATAATAATCCTCTCTATGCAATTACAAAAAGTAAAAGTTTAAGTTGATAATCAATACAATTAATAATTAACGCTAAAAGAAATTTCAAAACATTTATCGCTAATCTTGATTTAAATTTAAATTTGAACTCATATTAAAGGTGACAAGACAGATCCGACCGACCGAACATGTTCATTTTGTCTTTTTATTTGACAACCCAAGAATTTTTATCCACACACTCTAATATGTTCTTTTCATTCCATTTTTATTTTTACAAGTTTTTGAAAACAAAGATATTAATATAAATTTTAAAATTTTAAAATTTTAAATATGTAGTGCTTGCGTGCTCGCTCCACCCTCAATTTTTATAGAATGAATCAAAAATTTAAACTTACACCTTAAACAATATAAGCTCAATCTCATTCTATTTCTTTGTAAATTTTTAAGAAAAATGAGTATAAACTAAGTACACATGCCCTTCTTCCACATCTACTCAAAACATTGGTTAAATAGAAAAAAATCTTTATCATTTCATCTAAATGTGTATAAAAATGTTTATATATATTTTTAACAAACTATTTTATTGATAACAAAATTTAAACTCAAGTTCATGTGAAGTTTGAGTTAACTTGTTGAAAAAGGTTTACTTGGTCAAAGTGTCAGCTTTATGATGCACACATGCACCCCATAGTTTCATGCTCCACTCAGCATTCACATTGACCCTAATACACCATATGTCCCTTTCACATCACTATTTCACATTACTCTTTGTTTGTTTTTTCTATAATACATGTGGCTACTTTGGCCCACAATACAAAGATATTGACCCAATTTATAGCCTAATCCAATGCAATCCATTTTGTATCAATAAATTATGGACACGTGTATGACTCACCTTCATCCACATGTCAACATACATATTCATGTATCTATGGGTTGACCTATTGGTTGAGGTTTGGGTTTTAAGAGGGTGTTTCTTTTAAGATATCAGGTTCGAATTCCACTAAATGCAAATAATTTATGTGTTGGGACAGTTCATATAGAGCTTCGCTCTGGCTTTAACAGACCAGTCCATACGACGCTTCGCTCTGATTTTAAACGGGGTCCCTGCAAGTGGATGGTGGGATTGATCTCTTTGAATTAGTCAGTGATGTAAAAAAAATGTTCATAATGGACCAGTCCATAACTCTTTTTTATAAAAAAAAAAAATCTTTTACACACAACAACAACTAACACTTCTAAATTGAATACATGATTTCCTTGTCTCATTCAAGTTTGAGAACATATGATGATGTTCTAAAGTTTGTTAATAAAATAAATGTTGTTTTCGATTTTTTTTTATGGAAGAAATGGTGTTTTTGAGCTTGGGTTATTGGAGAAACATAGTCTCGTAAGTTGAAGATGAAGTTTGGAGGTAGAGATGATGTTCTTCTAACTCTGTCTAGAGACAAAAGAATGAACAAAGAGTGTTATATATATATATATATATATATATATATATATATATATATATATATATATATATATATATATATATATATATATATATATATATATATATATATATATATATATATATATATATATATATAAACAAAAATGAGTGACTTTTCACCACAGTTGAAATTCCAACAGTTGTGAAAATTGACTAAAAAATAAATAAAAAACAAAATTGTAGGTGTTAGGATTCAAAACCATGACCTTGAGTGACTTTTCACCACTTTAAGAAGTTCCAACCGTGGTAAAAAGTGGCGTAGAATCTACTTAATATAAATTCAAGGTTGTCATGATGACAACCTTGGACACAACCCTAAACCTAAATCATACGTGGCACCATATTAGAAACTTCAATCCAAGGTGGCATCATATTAAAAATCTATTAAAATTTTGAATTTTTATCATTTTTTTTTTCACACCAAATGATTACATTTATCCAATCTAATATCCTAATTTGATTATAATAATAAAATAATAATTAATACTTCAAAATAAAAGATATTAATTTCTACATATTATTTTAATTTAATTATATATTATAACTTAATAAAAAGAATAGATTTGTTGATTACGTTTTTTAAAATAACTTTTATAATGTTATATATTTTATGGTTAAATTTTTTTATTTTTAAAATTCACAATATATTATTTCCACATATCATTTTAATTTAATTATATAAAATATAAATATATTAAATTATTATAATAAAATAGTCAAAAATTAAAACTATTCAAAAATATAAATACAATTATTTCTTCAAAGTAAAGGATATTAATTTCCATATATCATTTTAATTTAATTATAAAATATTAATATATTATAATTAATATTTTTTCCTAAATATTTTATGGTTAGATTTATGATTTGTTTGTTACATTTTTTAAAATGACTTTTATAATGTTATATATTTTATCGATAAATTTTTTATTTTTAAAATTAAAAATAGAGTCAATGTTTATATTTTATTATTAATTATTTCTTTATACCTTATATTTTTACTACAAATTAAAAAAATGTCACAAAAAATAACTACACTTTAATAAATGGTTACATTTTGGAAAACTATATATTATAATAACAATTTTTATTCTTATTGCAATTACTAAATATTAAATTAATAATAATGATTATTATATTTCATAATGGCTATATTATATTAAATATAATGTTATATATTTTATGGTTAATTTTTTTTATTTTTAAAATGAAAAAAAAATAAACGATTATATTTTATTAATAACTATTTCTATGGTTAAATTAATGATTTGTTTGTTATGTTTTTTAAAATGACTTTTATAATGTTATATATTTTATGGTTAAATTTTTTTATTTTTAAAATTAAAAATAGATTCAATGATTATATTTTCTTAATACCTATTTCTTTATACATTGTTATTTATTATAAATTAAAATTTTCATAAATAATAATTACACTTTAATAAATAGTTATATTATAGAAAATTATATATTATAATAATTATTATTCTGATTGCAGTTAATTAATATTAAATTAGTAACAACTATGATTATATTTCATAATGATTATATTTCATAATCATTATATTATATTAAATATAATTATTAATATATTTTGGTTACTATTATAATAATAATTATGATTATATTTCATAATGATTATATTTTATTAAATAGAATTATATAATTATTAATATATTTCGGTTACTATTATAATAATAATTATGATTATATTTCATAATGATTATATTACATTAAATATAATTATTAATATATTTCGGTTACTATTATAATAATATAATTATAAATATTTGAAACTGATTTTAATAATCATTAATATCCTTTATTACACAGTTTATTATATTTCTTTTTTATATTTCTTAACTATTTTATCAATCAATATAAATAATACAAATTAATAACTGTTTATAATTATCAAAATTATGAGTTACAATTTTTAATATGAGTTATTTTCTTATTAATAATTATGATCATATATAAATACATACTTTGGATGTACAGATTTCACGTAGTTGTAGTATACAAGGTGGTTATAGGTCTTCATCTTTGACTTGACTCCTAACACCTCTTATATGATAGTATATACTCTTTTTTTATTTTATATTAACTGTTGTATGATACATACTTTTGATTTTGTATTGTAATTTTTATTTTATCGTGTATATTTGAAATGATATTCGACATATATCATTGTATCCACTAAGGTGATCAATGTATTGTAATTTTTATTTTATCACCTATATTTGAAATGATATTTGACCTATATTTGAAATGATATTTGACATATATCACTGTATCCTCTCAGGTGATTAAATCCAGCCAGTGTGGATTGGGTCTTCTCCAACCATCAAAGATTTGATTAATAAGAATTGGAAAGTCTGAATTGAGTTTGAGTCACGGTCATAATTATTAAGAGTGTCCAACCGATTTTTTACCTTTCTTTATGATGTATTAGGGATTATCATTCTAAAGTTATTTATGTTTAGTTTCTCTCTAGGTATAGATCTTATTTGTGTTTAATTTTTCTCTCAGCAGCCGTTATGTCCCTTTTAAGTCCACTATTTAAGATTAAGGAGAATAATGCATAAGATCAAAGCATGAAATTAATTTATGCATTGAATAGAACCAAGTGAAGGCGAAACAGAAAAAATCTAGTAAACATTGAAAATTTGATAAATGGTAATCAGTAAAATATGAAATTAATTTATGCATTGAATAAAACCAAATTATTCATCTTTCTTAATATAAAGTCACTAATTTCCTTCTATACCTTCCACAAACCATCACTTGCCAAAATGATGAATTCAGTGTCATCACCAATCTTCTTAATCATCACACCAGACTCTGCAGTGATGTGCTATTTCAGTTTTCCATCACCAAATGCTTTTGTTTTCTAACTCTCCATCCACTATTGCAACATTCCCTAGCAAAACCGGAACAAAAACTTGTAATCTATATTATTAGAAAACTCTATATAGCAAAAAGTAGATGTGATAACAATACCAGGTAACAATTTGATAATGACCCGTAAGAATTTTGTCATAGTAAATTCATAACCCTATCACACACAATGAAATTTGTTTACCTAAACATTATATAAAACATAAGACATAAGACAAATAGTTCATTCTTCAAACCTGGCCAAAAGTTATTGAGATAAATATGCCATCTTTTTCAAAACCATGTGAACAACTTTCAACGTGGACATCACCTTGGACTTAGTTTCCGGCTTTGGATTCCATGGGTCACCATTATCCACGAACAATACATCCTTCAAAATCAAAATTAACATATTCACATTTATTGCTCAAGCTTAAAAGATGTAGGAATCGTAAATTCAATTGTGACAACAACCATGAAAATTGAAAAAATCAGAAAAGATTTCAATTTTCAAATTTCAATAGTAGAAAAAAAAAGTAGATTAAAACAAAAATAGAAGAAAAAGAACCTTGAAATGATTATTTTCATGGATGAAGACCATTAATACTCTGCATCATGTAAATCCTTTGAAATGATTAGTTGCTTACTTGTTTCTTTCTTCTGGTCTGTTTACTTTTTGTTTTCTAGATGTGCTTTAGCTTTCGTTCATGATCGATTTGTGGGTTTCACGGAGGAAAAAAGATGATGGGGGTGCTAGGGTTTGACGGAGGAACAGAGAGAGAAAGCGGGAAGACGAAGAGCTATGTCTATTTCAATTTGGATTTTCACAGCACCATGATTTAGGGTTTGCGAGAGAAGAGAATACAGAGAGAAAAGAGAAAGGGAAAAGAGAAAGGGAAAAGAGAAAGTAGTACGGTGAGGGAAAAGAGAGAGAAAAGAGAAAGTAGTATATTGTGACTCGTGAGGAAGTTTTTCAAATTGGACCAATGAAATTCAAATACTTGTGAACATAAACTCAAAAGTAAATAGTTTATTTGTTAATTACTATAATGTCCTTTTTGCAGTGCAATTTAATTTTGAGGAAAGGATACAATAGTCACTTTGGTCAATCTTCTAGTATATGGTAGATAGTAGATAGTAGATAGATAGTAGATAGTAGATAGTAGATAGTAGATTTAAGTTCATCCAATGTAATATTTGATTGATATAGTTGAGAATTTTTTAAACTTTATTTTTCAAAATAATTATAAACCCTTTCATACCAAGTTAATCTTCAAGCAATTGGAAATTGATGAAGCAAAATTTACTACTGTGAACATGTAGCTTGTTGATATATATCTAGTACATCCTGAAGGAAAAATTGACAATGTTTTGATTAGAGTTGATAAATGTATGTTCCCATAAGATTTTATCCACTTGATTTTGAAGATGAGATAATATCCTTATTCTTTTTGGGAGGTCTTTTCTAGCTACAACAAGAACAATGATTGATTTGTAAAAGAGTGAACTCATAATGAGCGTGAATGATCAACAAATTACTTTATATAGCTAAATCCATGAGTTTTCCTATTGAAGTTCTAAAAAAAATCAAAGGTAGATTCATTAGTATAAGTTCACAAACACATGAACAAACAAATTAAGGAGAGATCAATCATGTTGATGAAATGGATAGATTACAAGAAGAACATTTTAATTTGAATTTATTGAAAAGATAACACCTCATAAGGATAATAAACAAGTATAATTCTTTCAATACATCATATAACTAGCAAGACATTAACTTTATCCCGCGTGGGAGTATCAAATCTCAAAAGTGACTTTATGGTAGACGTTAGTTCGCCCGTTGGTAAAGAAACAATTTGTGTTTAAAGCTGGTAACAACCTGACAAAATACAAAGCCCTAATAGTAGAAATGTCATTAGCGATGGAAATAGATGTTTTTTTTTAAGAGAAAATATGATTTCATTAAACAGCAGAAATCAAACCAGAGTTTGTTACAACATGATCCTCCATTGGGTAAGATCCTAGCCAGGTTCTAGAGCCTAGTCTCTTACTAAGTACTACTAAATTATGGGCATCAACATTAGAAGATCTAGGAATAAACATAACAGAAGAGAAAGAGAAAGAATTAAGAAGAATTCTGCAATCCTCGGTAATGTGATCGATCACAGCAATGCTCCGATGACCATTAATGCAGTCTACTACACCAAGAGCATCCGACTGCAAGATGATCCTTTCAAACTTCAAATCTGCGGCTATGCCAAGACTCCATCTAATGGCCAGTATCTCTGCGACAACCGGTTCTGTACGAGCCTCCTCCTTCTTACTGGCTGCCATTATGATCTTTCTCTCACGGTCCCGGAAAACTCCTCCAAAAGCGATGGATCCGTTTGGACTCAACCCCGCATCCACTTGAATAGTAATGACGTCCTTTGGCCAAGGCTTCGTCGTGGTAGCTGCAATTGAAATTGTCTTTTCTTCCTGATTCCACCTATTATGCTCAGCCACACCATTCACCGCGTCCTCTGCCACACGAATCGGATCTTGGAAAATCTGGTTGAAAACTGCACTATTCCGAGCAAGCCAGGTTCTATGCAACATGGTACACAACAACTGAATACTGAAAACGTCGCCGCAAGAGAGAAATCCCAACAACCAGTCTTTTATATCGCTGTTAGTGGGGACGCGGTAGCTCAACGGGGAAGAGAAGAGGAGTTGCTTTACAAACACACATTGCATAAAAAGGTGACTTACCGATTCCTTCGCTGTTTGGCATAGAGGGCACAAAAGGTCTGAGTTGATACCTTTCCTGGACAGATTGTCTTTTGTTGGTAGAATGTTTTTTGCCATTCGCCATAAGAAATTGCGGATTCGCGAATTTACCGGAGCACTCCACATTTTCTTCCACAGCTTTGTACTAGGGGCTCTAGAGGGGCCAGGTTTCTTGCTAGCTTTGGCATTCATACTGGCATGATAAGCCGACCGAACCGAGTATTCTCCATCCTTCTCGAAATGCCATATCACTTTGTCCTCAATACACCTTGAAGATAATGGTATATTAAGGATCTTTTGTGCTGCCGTAAATCCCTATCAATGAACTCAGAAACTTTTGTAGCATCATCGACATTCCTCATGTTGCCTTTGATCCGAAAGTCAAACTCTTCAGGGACCCATCTGTCCAGCCTCACCCGCACGTTCTCGCTATTGCCTATTCTCCATCTAGCTCCTTTATGAATTAGGTCTCTTGCGCTCAAGATGCTCCGCCACGTATAGTTGGGGCCATAACCAATGGAGCTCTCTTCAATGGATGACCTGGGGTAATATCTGCTTTTGAATACTTTCCCCACCAGAGATTCTTCGTTATTCATCAACCTCCAATAGTGCTTCCCGAGGAGACTCGTGTTAAATTCGTTGATTCCCCGAAATCCCATACCACCAGACTCCTTTGATGCCGCCATCTTCTCCCAACTGATCCAATGTATCTTCCGTTCTCCATTCTTAGCTCCCCACCAAAATCTTACCAACATCGACTCGATTTCCTGACAAATAGTTTCTGGCAGCTTGTAGCAACACATAATGTAGCTAGGAATCGCCTGGGCCACAACTTTGATTAACACTTCTTTTCCAGCTTTAGAAAGAAATTTTTCCTTCCATCCTTTAATCTTCTTCCACACTCTTTCAATCACCAATGCGAACACATCCCTCTTTGATCTCCCGAAAACGACGGGAAGTCCCAAGTATTTGGAATGGCACTGCACCGGTTTCACCCCCATCTTTGACTGAATCCCATTCTTGGTTTCATCACTCGCGTTCCCACTGAAGGACGCCTCAGATTTCTCCATATTCACAACCTGCCCTGAGGAATTCTGATATTGCTGCAGCACCTCCATTATTTTATCTGCTTCATGGTTGTTGGCTCTAGTGAACAGCAAACTGCCGTCGGCGAATAGCAGATGTGAAATCACCGGGGCTTGTCTTGCCACCCGAATACCATGGATCTCCTTCCTTTGCACCTCTCTCTTGAGCAGACCTGAAAAAACATCAGCACACATTATAAATAAATAGGGGGAAAGGGGATCCCCTTGTCGGAGGCCCCTCTCCGGTTGGAAGCTTGCGCTGGGCTGTCCGTTGATAAGGACCTTATAAGACACAGTGGTAATGCACTTCATGATAAGGCTCACAAAAAAGTTTGGAAAACCCATGGAATTCATCACCTCCTCCACAAAACTCCACTCCAATCGATCATAGGCTTTGGACATGTCGAGTTTTAACGCCATAACTCCACGCTTCCCTCTTTTCTTCTTTTTCATCCAATGGAAACATTCCATCGCAACAAGCGCATTATCCGTTATAAGCCTGCCCTTCACAAACGCGCTTTGCTCTTCATCGATAATATCTGGGAGAATTTGTTTAACTCTGTTTTCTATTGTTTTTGTCACTATCTTCATCACAACATTAGCGAGACTGATGGGCCGGAATTCCTTGGGGCTTGACGGCTTTTTGCATTTTGGAATTAAGACAATGTGTGTGTTGTTGAGATCTCTTGGATCTTTTTGATTGTTAAGGATATCCAGGACTGCTGTGCTGACTTCAGAGCCAATAAGATGCCAATACTTTTGAAATAACAGCGCCGGGAGACCATCGGGTCCGGGCGCTTTGAGCGGGTCCATTTGGTTCAAAGCTTCTTTTACTTCCTGGGCAGTAAACCTCTCTTGACACCAACTAAAATGCTCTTTCTTAAGCTTCCCCCTAACCACCGAGCAAATATCATGTGCCCCTGTAGGAGCAGAAGACGTGAAGAGTTCAGAGAAATATTCCACAAGAATTCTCTCGCAATGAGCATCCCCTCTCCACCAGTGCCCTTGTTCGTCCTTAAGCTTGTTAATTTCATTCACTTTCCTCCTTTGGTTTGCTTTTCCGTGGAAAAATTTTGAGTTTCGGTCTCTAAATTTCAACCATGTAGCGCGGCTCCGTTGCCTCCAAATAATCTCTTCAATTTGTAGCAAGGAATTTCGTTGGCTCTCGAGGGCCTTGTATGCCTTTATTGACTCAGCATTCGCTTCCCAGCACTGCTCTTCGTTCAGGAGCTTCTCAATTCTTCCTAATTCGCGGGTGACTTCACTCAGCTGATACTCCTTAAAGTGATCTTCAAGGCCCTTCATTGCTGCTAGCTTGTTAGTAACCCCTACACCATGACTCCTCCACATATTATTTATGACTTCTTCACATCTTTGATCCTTAATCCACACCTCTTCGAACCGGAAGATATGCAATCTCTTCCTTCTTGTAACCTCTTCTGCCGCGAGCCTAATACAAACAACAGCATGGTCTGAACCAAACCTGGACAGGTGGGTCACTTTGATGGGTGAAAATTGATTAATAAAAGAGATTGATGCCACACATCTGTCAAGCCTGCACTGAATATTTGCATTCTCTTGCCTGCCATTTGTCCACGTGAACGGATAGCCGTCGAAACCCAAGTCAATTAAACCACACACCTCCAGCGCTTGCCTCACCCAAGATAACTGCTGCGACGAACGATTATTTCCACCAGTCTTCTCATGATCATATATAATATCGTTGAAATCCCCAAAACAAATAGTTTGCTCACCCACGTTGCCGATGATTTTTTGTAAGAGGTTCCAAGTCTTCCTTTTGTTATGCTCTTCGGGATAGCCATACAGACCGATAAAGTTCCACTCATGGTTATCTTCTCCATCTTCAATAGCACCTCCAATGTGGTTATTTGAGTGAGGCGTGATCTTAACATTGATTGTATCTTTCCACAGGAAGATAAGTCCTCCAACCCTCTCTCTTCCGCTCCCCTCACAGTCGACACTAAAACATCCCTCGAATCCGCTCCTGCTACGAATAGACTGAAATTCCTCTTTCTTTAACCTTGATTCCATTAAGAACACCATGTCAGGATTTTGAATTCGAATGAGCCTTAGCAAGGCTCGAACTGCACGGGGACTCCCCAACCCCCTGCAGTTCCAACTTATTGTTTTCATTGTTGTAGGCGGTGTTGGCCAGCCAACACCACCTCTGGTTCCGATTTGTCAGTCCCCTTTGCTGCGTCACCACCCTTAAGCTTTTTCTCTCCGCTCTCACATCCATCCATTGTACCATCAATAATCATAACTTCTACCAAATTTCTTTTCCCTAATTCCAGGTCCAGATTTTTGTTCATGTCACTAACCACCTTCTTAGCACTAGGCTTCCTTTTCCACTTCTTACTCTTCCCTGCTCCTTCCTTCTTGCTTTCCCCTTTGGTGTTATTAGCATTAGTCAATTCTATCGCTCCCAAGGATTCGGCCACCGCTTCGATCTCCAGATTATTAGGCTTTCCTGCCGGGGTAGCTGGTTCTTGGTGTTTATCGTTGTGGTTCTCCACTGCCTTCTGCTTTGGTTGTTCCACTTCCCCTTCACCACTGTCTCGCTCTTTATCCTTTTCCTTCGTATTGCATCTACTCTGTCCCGAAGATATGTTAAACAGACTTCTGTTATAGGAGCTTGAGTTGGATTCTCTTTTAATTTGGTCCTCCGGCACTTTTGGCAACGGGGAGGAGTGAAGCCATGCTCCGTATGACAACTCCTGCTCATCTAGGTCTTCGAAACCTTCTTCACTCAATTCTCCCACTGCTTCACAGTCTTTCAATTGATGTCCCAATCTTCCACAGATGAAGCAAAACGTCGGCAATCGCTCGTATTTGAATTGGACCCTGAGGTTTCTTTCCTTGAACCGCACCACTGTACCCCTCTTGAGAGGTTGTTTCAGATCTATTGTTGCCATGATTTGGAGAAATCTCCCATTCTTGTGAGCTTCCTTATGGTCCATTTCTACGAAGGTACCCAACGTTCCTCCTAGCTTCTTTGCCATCGCCTCAGACCGAAACATGAGTGGTAGGTCGTAGACTCTCACCCAGAAGGTTCCATAGTGCATGTTAAGGGAAGACGGTTGTTCTTCACCTGAAACCCGGTCAAGAATCAGTAAATTCCTATCAAAGCTCCATGGTCCTTGTCGCAAAACACTTTCCAGATCTCTTTTGGTTGTAAACCGGAACAAGAACAAGTTTTTGCTAAGCTCGTGTGTTTCAACAGGGTTCTTCAATCTCCACGCTCCAATCATCGTGCTTGTGAAGGCCCGTGAGTTGAAGCTGTTGTCGGTCCAGTTTACCCACTAAAGTTCTGTGAAAAACCTCCTCTTCGCATACTTCCTCCTCCTCTGCCGTGATTCCTTCTTCTTCCTCCTTCGACAACGGTAAGTTCCTCTATTTGTCCATCTCAGTCAGCTTGCTTCGGAACAAAACAAAGGCGACAACCGGTAGAATCAGCTAGAGGCACCCTGTATCTTCTACAAGAGAAGGTGTGAAATCTCAAGGTGAGATGGGAAAACCAGAGATCTGGAGAAAACTTTTCAAACCCTAGGAGGGAGGTGAAAAGGGAAAACACGTTAAGTTTCTAGAGAGAGGTTAGACACTCTCTCACTAAAAACACGTGGAGAAAAGACTTTTTGAATCTGATTAGATGTTTCTAATCTCTGAGCAAAGAGTGATCCTTAGCTGGTAACCAGTCAAGTCATTGGCGAATATCAATCAAAAGAAGCACCGACTTTGTCCAAAAGTGCGACAAGTGTTAGCGATTCTTGGACCTACATAACGCTTCAATTGGTCCTCACTCAATTTTCTTGCCATGACCATTATACAACTTGGGAGTTGATATTATGAGACCATTTACATTGGAACTATGGCAGCTAAAATACTTATTTATAAGGGTGAACTACTTCACCAAGTGGATAGAAGTCGAGGTTGTGTTAAAATTTACGACGAAAAGACATTCAAAATTAGGGACAACTCGGACCAAGCCACTTGTTATTTCCTACGTTATCATTTTATAAAAAAAAATATTGTTGATACATCAAAAATACACATAACAATTATCTGTTATTGTAATATATAAAATACACGGAATAAACAAATAATCTCTAAAATAGCTATAAAAACAATTTATAACATCATGCACAATTGCAATTAAGTTGTTAACAAAACTTAAGTAGTTGAGGCACTTCCATCAATACATGACATATTAAAAATACATTCTCCATATTTATGCTTATAGTTGTTTGCCTTTTCTATAACATAAATATTTACCTAAATATGTCAGGATGGTCTTAATCTAGGGAAGTCTTACTTTCTACTAAATTTCTTAGTCATTTTCCTTGTTTTATGGAAAGTACATAATCTATGATAAAAGTAACTCGTAAGAATTATGATAACACCCTTAGAAAATTACCGATGCATGCTGCAAGAATTATGGTTAGAACCAAAGGCTTTGGCATTGTACATGAAGTGTTCAATGTTGACATCAATGGAAGAGTATAAGCGATGAAGATGGTGGATGGATAATTTAGACCAATGCTTATAGTAACTTAGGCTGGGCTAAACGAGACAAAGTGCATGTTTGGTTTAACGGTGATGAATGAAAAATCACGGTAGCCTAGAAGTTCTCTTTTGTAGCTTCTGGTTTTTCACGGTGGAATGACATGTAGCCGCATGGAACAATTACATCCAAGTTCAAAAAATCAACTAAATAGTTCTTAATAAGGTCTAATTAGTAATTACTCTTTAGAAATGCTTCATTATCTTCAAGTTGATAGTTGGACTAAAATTAACATCTACCTCTTTCGGTGATTCTAAGTATCGTCCCTAATAAAATATTAAATAAATACTCATTAAATATTTTTAAACATGGTTGAACATTAATGATAAAAGTCACGTGTTTTTCTAGAGAGAGAAGCTCTATCTTCTCTTTAAGAAAGACTTATCGTGTTCCTTTCCTCTTTACTCTTTTAGGGTTTTAGAGCACCGTTTACGGTGGTTGTTCCCAGATCTATCTGGCTTTTTCCCCAAACTTGTTTTGGCTTGTTCCTTCTCTCTACCACGAGAAGTTGTTTTGTTCCGTAACCTCTGTTTACTTGTGTTTTCGTCTGAGTTGTGAAGTTGCTTCTTAAGGGATGGAGAAATGGAAGGATTTTCAGTTATCAAGGGAAGAAGAAGAAGGTATAACGGCGGAGGTAGAAGAGGCGTGAGAAGACGAAGTCTTTCAAAGGACTCTAGAGGTTAGGCTCCCAACAGATAACCCTTTCAACTCTCGTGCGTTTACAAACACGATGTTAGGAGCTTGGAAACTTAAAAACCCATTTGAAGTTCATGAACTGAGCAAGAACCTATTTCTCTTTTGGTTTGCTACCAAACGGGATCTGGAAGGGGTTTTGAGAAATGGGCCTTGGAGTTTTGATAGGAATCTATTAGTGCTGGCTAGAGTGTCTGTAGAACAACAACCATCAGAACTCAATATGCACTTTTGGCACCTTCTGGGTACGAGTTTATGAGCTCCCTCTAATGCTCAGATCGGAAGCAATGGCTAAGAAGTTAGGAGGAATATAGGGAGAATACGAAGAAATGGACCAAAAGGAGGCTCATAGAAACGGGAGGTTTTTGCGGCTAAAGGTGAGAATGGATCTAAAGAAACCACTCAAAAGGGGGACAGTGGTTCGATTTAAAGAGAAGAATTTAAGATTTCACTTCAAGTACGAGAGACTGCCCACATTTTGTTTTGTTTGTGGCAGAATTGGCCATCAGATGAAAGACTGTGAGGAAGTGGGGGATCTTAGCGATGAAGGTTTTGAAAACTTGGAAGAGCAAGACTTATCATACAAAGCGTGGCTACGAGCTTCTCCCTTTCCCAGGCTTCAAGAAGAGCAGAAAAAGAAGGAGTCAAACTCAAGTTCTTGTAGCAAAAGCTTGTTTAATTTATCTTCAAGCCAGAGTAGGTGTGAAGAGAAGGGAAAGGGAAAGGAAGGAGACGAGGGAGAGGTAAACCAGAATAATAATAGTCTAACACTGATAGTAGGTGATAAAGTGGAGATTACAAAGACACATGAAGGTCTACCAAAAAGAAATGTTTTGGAGATAGAGGCAATGGCAGAATCCTTTGGTGCAGTTGACATCTCAAATGTAGGACAATCTTCAGGCAAGGATCCAAAAGAAGGTGTAACAAAGAAAAAGAAATGGACACGTAGACAAGGAGTTAGAAATGGAAAGCAGGCTTCAACGAAGAAAGTGGAGGTGGATATTAGGAAAAGAAACCTGGTAGATGTCATGATAATTGATGGGACTGTTGAGAGTCATGGAGCTATGGAAAAAAGAATGAAGGGGATAGAAGTGCATCATGAAACAGTTACAACAAAACCAGAGGTGGTGTTGGAGGACCAACACCGCCTAGGCCAATGAAAATCCTGAGTTGGAACTGTAGGGGGTTGGGGAATCCCCGTGCAGTTCGAGCCTTGTTAAGGCTCAATCTCTTGGAAAATCCCGACATCATGTTTATCATGGAGTCTCGTTTGAAGAAGGATGAGGTGCAGAGGATTAAGTTCAGGAGTGGTTATAAGTGTTGTTTAAGTGTGGACTGTCGAGGTATGGGGAGGGAAAGAGCTGGAGGTTTGATTCTCTTTAGGAAAGAAAACATTCAATTGCAGATCCTTTCTTATTCGGCGAATCACATTGGAGGGACAGTGGTGGATGAGGTTGATAATCAAGACTGGTTTTTCAATGGTGTTTATGGGCACCCAGAGGAGATTAACAAGAAGCTTACGTGGGAACTCATTCAGAAGGTGGTTAGCAAGGGAGGTTATAGAGTTTTATGTTTTGGTGACCTGAATGACATTATTTCTGAACAAGAGAAGGTGGGAGGGAATAATAAGTCATCTTCTCAACTCTTATTGGGCAGACAAGTCCTAGATTATGTGGTTTAAATGATTTAGGATTTCAAGGGCATTCCTATACTTGGACTAATGGCAGGAGGGGGCAGGATAACATTCAAAGTCGTCTGGATAGGGCTGTTGCTTCTCAAGGCTTCTTAAACAGATTCTCACCAGCAAAAGTCTTACACTTACCAAGGTTTGGATCGGATCACGTGGTGCTAAGGATTGACTTGGAGACAAATTTGGGGCAATAACAACAAAAGAAGGAAACACTTGTTTAGATTTGAAGAGGCCTGGAGCAGAGACAAAATATGTGAGACAAAGGTGCACGAGCTTTGGAGTAGTATACCAGGAAATGGAGTTTCAAAAATTGCTGGACTTCAAGGCTTAGATGATCATTTCAAAGAGTACAAAGTTAGTGTTGTGAAACAAGAGCTGAGAAGGATTGAATCTTTGCTGCAAGAGGAAATTAACTGGGACTCTAGTGAGGAAGCAATTTCCTCTCATAAAGCCCTTGAAGCTCAGAGGAATAGCTTACTTCAAGTTGAAGAAATACTTTGGAGACAAAGAAGTAGGGCAGTGTGGTTACAACATGGAGATAAACATTCTAAATTCTTTCACAAGAAATTTGAGCAGCGAAGGAAAACAAATGCTATCCAGAAGCTTAAAGATGATTATGGTTTTTGGTGGAGAGGTGATGAAAATGTGGAAAGGTTGCTGGTTAATTATTTTTCTAATTTTTTCACTTCCTCATTACCTGAAAACATAGTTGATTTTTGCTCTGTTGTGCGAGGCAAAGTTACTGAAGAACAATTTAGGTGGTGCGAAGGAATTTTTACTACCAGTGAAGTTAAGGAAGCTCTTCTCCAAATGAGCCCCCTCAATGCACTGGACAAAATCATACAAATTTTACTACAACGCCCTTTGTAATGTTTAACGTTTTATTTTGCAATATGTTAAGGCAAAAAACATATTAAAACTAAATAATTAAAAAGTATATCATAAATTCATATAGTTGGATACAATTAAAAAGCAAAACATAAAAAAATACACAAAATTAACATCCAAAAAAATAAACTAGATAACTTTATGAACCAAATCTAATGTTGATAGAATTAAAAAAAATAATTAAAACATAACTTTTCTCACATTCTCATAATATTTCTCACAAAAGACATTCTTTGAGAACCTTCAAACTCCCAAAAGAACTTTTCGTACTGCTGGTTATGAGAAAATTTATTCACCAGGTCAATTTCCTCTTCATCAGTTAATCCCAATTTCTTGACCTCGTCAACCAAGTCAGCTTTTGAAGGATCCGGCTTTGAAGGATATGGAAGTTTGGATACAATTTTAGCAAAGTCAGTAGTCACAACTTCCATTTTACTATTAAAACTCTCCAAAAAATTAGTGGCTAATTAATCACGTCGAGGCCGTTTAAAAGATGGTCCAGGAGTAATATTTCCATCAGAAGTTGGTGAATTATCATGCTGGTGCACTAACTCATCATTATCACCAGTTTGATTCTCATTTGTTCCATTTTCATCACCATCATCAGCCCTACGACCATTTGCCTGATCTTTTCCAAAAATACCTTGCAACCTCTCAAATTCTTTAAATTATTTATTGACATGGTTGCCAACTTTGGGATGTTTCTACAAGGAAAAAATATATTTTCAAATGAATAAAATTATTTATTAGAAAACAACACAATGTACAAATTATATGTAAGATACCTCCATATATTGAGATAAAACTTGACTGCTGTTGCAAATAACACATTTTTTTGTGTCATCCCATCCAAATCCACTAGTATTCATCATGTCAACCACATCGTTCAACTTTGTTGACCACCTTTTTATCTTGTTAACTATTTGTTTCACATTGATAGCTATACCTGGAATTTTATTTTTCATTCTCTTGCATACTTCTTCACGAGTTCCTGTCTTGAATGTTCCATTTTCTCCTTTGTTTCCAGCCACCACCATCTCTTCTAATATAGCGAGTAAAGTTTCTTCTTCAGTTGTACTCCAGTTACGTCGAACTCTAATGTTATTCATTGATTGCTCATTAATAATGCCACCTTCACTTTCCATTTCTAAATACCAAAAAATCATAAGAGGTTGTAATAACGAATATAATTCACAAGTGCAACAAGAAAAAATAAATCAAATAAATTAACTTGAAAAAAATATTGACAATCACATGGTAATAAGTTCAACTCCATTATAAGCATAAAAGAATCCAAAAAGTATTATGCAATCATATGGTAATAAACTCACAATTCACCCATACCAAAAAGACAAATCCAATATATAAGTTTTTTCTAATGCCTATGTCTATTCCTCCATTCAGTAAACATTTCTTGTGCATGCACATCCCTCCTTTGAGTCCATTGATTACTAGGTTCAATAGTTCCCACTACATTGATTGTTTCTTCTCCTCAAGGTACCTCGCCTTCTGCAAATGGAGAAAATTCTTCTGGATCAATTGTCATGTTTATACGGATGAAGTTATGCAATAAACAACAAGCAAGGATCATTCGACATTGTGTTCTAATAGGATAAAATGAAGGACTTCTCAATATAGCCCATATTTTTTTCAAGAGGCCAAAACATCTCTCTATCACATTTCTTGCCCGAGCATGCCTATAATTAAATAACTCCTCACGGTCTTGAGGTGAACGACGACCAGTGCCCCACTCTTGCAAATTATATCGTTTACCTCGATATGGAGCAAGAAAGCCTTCACCGTTAGTGTATCCACCATCAACGAGATAATATGAACCTAAAATATTAACAACAACTCATTGTTTGTAATGATGTTCTAACAAACTAAAAACAAAAAGAAGTTGTCATACCGATTGGAACCGATAATCCATTTGGTCTATTTATTGCATCACATAATACCCTGGAGTCTGAAGCTGATCCTTCCATCCTGCTAGTACATATATAAATCTCATATCTCTGGTACAAACACCTAAGACATTTGTTGCAAGTCCACCTTTTCTCGTCCGATATCTAGGCCGATCAGAAACACTCGGCGTGACTGCTATGCAAGTCCCATCTAAAGCCCCTAAGCATCCCTAAAAATTCAATGACTAGTTTAAAAAAAATTTAGCCACTTAGCTAGAAGAATATATTGAGGTAACAAGGTGAAAAATTATTACCTTAAACCATTTTCATCTTTCATCAGAGCAATCCTGCGGTACAGGTTCTGGTTTGGCAGGTAAATCATTTCGTAATCTCAAAACTGCGACCAACACTCTATGACAATACCTGCTAACAGTTTGTCCAGATCTAGACAGCCTAACTTGAATAATTCTATTTTTTGTGTGATGTGCTAGTATATTTAAAAATACCGCAACTTGTTCTTCAGCACTTACTTGTCTGAGTTGCACTAATCCTCCTCGTACCCTTAAAATCTCATAAAGATGGGCAAATGTATTTCTACACATTCTTAATTCCCATATACAATGAGAATCACTTGTACTAGTAATAGATTCCAAGAGATCTCTACGAGACTCATACCTAGCTAAAGCTCTTTCATTAAAAGATCCTCTCTCATAATTATCCCTCAAAACAAAATTTAAGAAAAATAATCCAACAAGATGCATGACTAAAATTTGGATATACATCCTCCAAACAAGAAGGTAATGAAAAACGTGTCCATCATCCATTTCAACTACATATGTAAAAACAATTAAAAAATTAACAATGAATAAAAAATATCATAAAAAATTAATTAAACTAAAAGTATTTATTTTAAATTGTTCAACAAATGAAAATGAATTTTTATTTTTAAATTAATTCACACTTTCTTATTACTTACTTAGTAATTTATAGTCATATACATATATGAGAAGCAAAGAAAATGTCCAATTAACAAAGTATGTGATATATGTTCTATTGTTTCCTGTAATTCACCAAGTTCACACTCACTTTTTTTATATATATATATATATATATATATATATATATATATATATATATTACATACAAGAAAAAGTAATATAAAATGTAAGAAACTTATTGGTTGAAAAACTCACACTCACTTTTATAAATTATATACATATACATAACAACACATACAAGAAAAAGTAATATAAAAATGGACATGGTATCTGAATTTGTCACTTGAGAAAGTGACGTGAAAAAGTAAACTGCCGTATTGCAAAGTAAGTAGCTTCCGTATTGCAGAGGGAGGCGTTAGGTTTCCTGAGCAGTAGTCACTATTAAATAAAAGAAGCCAAGGATATTATAGTATTTTTTCATTTAGTTGTACGTGGTACAACTTTTTGTCCGGTGGTTAAGCGGGTTACAAAATATTAAATAGTTGTCCAATCCATCAATCTTTTATTTGTGCTGTCCTTTATTTATTTTTTAAATCAAACATTGGAAAAATATTTTTGTCCTGTCCAGTCCCTCATTTTTTAGCAAATCAAACACACCCTAAGAGGAAGCAGGAGAAAGCTCATGGACAAAGACCTATTTTCGTATTCATGGTGCAACCTTCATAAAACGAGTCATAACTTTCTACTCGTAGCTCCAAATCAGGTAATTCTTAAAGATTCGGATTCTACAAGAAATTTCCTTCGATTTGATATATTAATTCGTGTCAGGGAAGTTCTTAATGAGGGAGATATACGAGTTTGAAGATTGGAGATTCTTGCCGAAATTGAGGAAAAAGGGCTTACGGGTTTGATGGAGAAGAAGTGGAAGAATCCATATTCCTGGCTAAGGTAAGGGGGACTCTTCCGGTTAGCATCTTTTATCGTCTTATAGATAATAGGATTGATTGGATACATTGTTTGGGTCAATTGGGTTATATGTCAGAATTGGGTTTTGGAATGATTTTGGATAGAAATTGCATGATTGATGATTACCTCTATTAATTCTTTATAGATTTGTGTTTTGATTGATGTTTGTGATATGGGTTTTGTGTCAGCTGTTGTGTTGTTGTGTTCTTCCATGGAAACTGAATCTGAGTTATGGGTTTCCAATAATTGGATAGCAAGTTAGGTTTTAATGTGTAAAACAATGAGATTTTGTGATTTGTTCATGTTTAATGTGTCGTGTGAATGATCCATGGTTAGAAACATGTTTAGGAACCTTATATATGTGCTAAATTTCTGTCAATTGATGTATAAATTGTATGAGGATTAGTGGTTGTTGTATGAGGTGAATGAGGATGGAAAATGGTGATTTTTGGGTTTTTATGCAGCATAGGTCGACCTATAGAATAGGCAGGGTCGGCCTGAGCAAACCCACAGGCAACATCCAATTTTTGACAGATTTTGTGAAGACCATAACTTTTGATCCGTAACTCCGTTTTATGCGTCGTCCGAAGCGTTAGGAAGCTAATGAGATTATCTATAAGATAGGATATAGTTGGTTGATGTTGAATGGTTTGATTTTGATGTTAGTATATGGATAACATGTGACTTACTTATGTGTGCATTATGAATTAATGACTTGTGACTAATATTCATAGATGTGTTAAGTGATGTGATATCCATGATATGTTGGGATGAATATATATATATATATATATATATATACACACACTATTTGAATGTGTCTTGTTGATGATGATAATTTAAATGTGTATGTATCGAGATGTGGATTGAATAATGGTGATGTTAGAATTGAATACATGTGATTGATTGATTTGTGATGAATGATGTTGATACGTATACATGCTTTTGATGATGATGATGATGATGATGATGATGGTAAGAGTATGAGACAATGTTGTTCATCGGATCGAAGATGTAATAAGTATGTTATATGTGTGCATTCATTCATAAAGCATTTGTTTAGGGTTGTATCCAGATGATGTGTTGGATCAGTGAAGGGCATAATTCCCATTGTGTGGAATTTGTGCTGGCAGGGCCGTATCTTGATGATGTTGGATCATTCGGTGGGTTATTCCCATTGATGATGTTTGGTATCACATGCATAATGTCAGTTCATTCATATGCATGATTTTTATAACATGATTGGATGCTTTTCCAGTGTTATGATTTTGATGATGTGTTGGTTGTTGTGATGATGAAACTTGTCTGAATATCTGAACATAATATAATTGAGTGAATAATGTAACTATGATGTGTTATTATTTATGACTCAATAACATTTGTTAATTGTGAATGAGACTCACCCTTACTGTTGACATTTTCAGATTGGCGAGTAGCGGCTTTTGGCTTTGGTGAGGATAGCTCATAGGCCAGTTTGTTTAAGTATAGCGTCGGTGTCATGCTGTGATATTGTAACACTGGGGAACGCTAGTTTAGAGTCTATGATGATACTCTATTATGTTGTTATTGTATTAATTTTGTGGGATATTGCATGGATGATGTTGTGCTTATCCGTATGATGAATATTACGCTGTGTAGAAACATGATTTTATTAAATTGATGATTGTTCATTAGTGAAGCATGGCAAGTGAGTTATAATAAATTGTTTTATTGAATTGTGGTACCCTTGTTTTCATGTTTACTCTGAAATTTTTATTTAATTACCGCGGGGTTTAGAAGGGTGTTACAGTTATAGCCCAAGCTATGCTTAGAGAAGTATATTAAGCGCACAGGAGATTGTTCAAAAGGGTTCTAGATGGAGAATAGGTGATGGGCATCAAGTCAAAGTTTATGAGGATATGTGGCTTCCATCAAGTTCTGGTTTCCAAGTCGAATCTCGGAGAAGAGTTCTTGCTGAAGATTGTAGGGTTTCGGATCTCATTGATGAAGACTTGAAAACATGGAAGAGAGACTTAATTTTCCAAGCTTTTGATCATGAGGAAGCATGTCAGATTGTTAGCATTCCACTGTCCAGAGGTCCTTTGAGGGATAAAATGATATGGCACTTTGAAAAGAGTGGTGATTATTCTGTTAGATCTGTTTATCACCTCTGCTTGCAGGTTAAAGCTTAAATGGTTCCTGGCCCTTCTAGTCCTCCTTGCAAGAAGCTAGGGCAGCAAATTTGGAAAGCCCCGATCCATAATAGAGTGAGGAATTTCCTGTGGAGAGCTGCAAAGAACATTTTTCCTACAAAGCAAAATTTGATGAAGAAAGGCATCAGGTTAGATTCCATATGCTCTCTTTGTAATAAGGATGTGGAAAATGTTCATCATCTTTTTATGGAGTGTGAGTTTGCAAAGACTTTCTGTTTTTCCTCTGTTCTAAGCTATAGAACCCCAAAAAATATTGAGTTTAATGACTGGCTTCTGAGTATCCTCTCTTGTGGAGATGTACTTAGTTTGCAATTACTCTGTACCCTGGTGTATAAAATTTGGCTGAGTCGAAATCTTAAATTGTACCAAATGAAGGATTCATTGCCAGTTACAGTTGCGAAGGAAGCGGTGGACAGTATGGTGGAGTTCAATAATTGGAATGTTGTTAGCAGAAGGGAGAATTTGGAAAAAATTGCTTCAGAGCCAAGTAAAAAGGAGGTTCATTTCATCCATGTTGATGCGAGTATTTCTGGAGACGGTTTCCTGACCATGGGATGTATAATTAAAGATCATCATCAAAAAAATATCAATTACTGCTTGCAAAAGAGAAGAGGTTTCAGTTGAGGTTGCAGTGGGAGAGGAAATGGCAATCCGGTGGGGTCTATACTTGGCAAAGGAGTTGCAGTTGGAAAGAATAGTGCTAAAGACAGATGCAAGGGTGGTGGTAGATTGTGTTACTGATGTTCGAAAGCTTGCAGTTTTGGTGCCTGTAGTTCTAGACATTAAATCCATGCTAAGTTGTTTTAATTTCTCTTCCCTTTTGTTTCATAGTAGAAGTTGTAATGTTGAAGCCCATAACTTGGCTAGATTTGCTTATGTGGTAGGCTCTAAGTCATGGATTAGAGAGTATCCATCTATGGAGGCCTTCTCTGATGTACCAATTGCTGTTTTATTTCATTAATGAAATTATTTTCCCATAAAAAAAATATTTTTAAACATGACACTATGTTAAAATTCAATAAAATTGGAAGCATACAAAATATTTTACTTGTCTTTCTCTTGAATCATGCATTAAAACTGTAAATAACTCCTCCATATAACTTTCCCTTCGCTTTAATAATGCAGTTTCTTCCATTAATTCATCAATTTTCAGAATTCTTCTCTATAAATGCAACAAATTCTTCTTGCATTTTTGTTATTGTTTCATACGTCGATCTATAAATTTAAGATGATGTTACTACAAGTTCAATAAAAATATATATATATATATATATATATATATATATATATATATATATATATATATATTCATGATGTTTTTTTTTCGAAAATTTTCTTCAATACTTCAATTTTTCAGATTGAGTTGTGTATTGCAGGTTGGAATTGTTCTTGAACATGCATTGAAACATTTATATATATTTATGCATAGAAAAATTCAAGCTTTTGAAAACAATGAAACAACACTCGTTGTACAGTTATCAGGAGGACACAATTCTCATATACAAAATCAACAAATCTAGCACAAGAAAACTATTGGCAAAACAAATCTAACATCATAACCTTCAGGTACATAGTACACTGTCAAATGCAAGACATAGAAAGACATCAAACACAAGAGCAAGACTGTGATTGGTTCTACATTTTGCATTCGCAATCTTTTCTATGTTTATCACAATTTTTTTTGGTGAAATGAAATGTCTGTTACAAGTTTATGAAGTTGGATTATAATGTTCCTGAGGCCTCTGATCAATACTATGATTTTAATATCAAAATACACCATATTTTTTCAAATTATGATGTATATGTGGTAAATAGCTATAGCTATAGCCTATAGCTATAGCTACAAACATCCTTCTAAACTCATAATCTAGAGTTAAAAATGTTGGGGTTATGCTTGTACTCCTGTAGTGTTTTTTATGCTTCTTTGTTCTTACTCGCATGTAAATGTAGTGTTCTCTTGAGGAAACAATACTATATTATCTTGTTTCATGTATTCTGAACCATTCTATTATTTATTACTGTTCTTATTTTATTTATTAATTCATTAGTTTGACTTATTGTCGTCTTATGAACTTGATATTCTAATTAATCAAAACTAGAATTTTCTACTACGGCGCAATCTATTGTAATATGATAAAAATTAGGGTTAATACCTATTTTCACCCCTACCATATAGGATTGGTTTGTAAAACCCTCTGCCAAAAAAAAAGTTGCAAGAGTTCTCCTTGAAGATTCTCTCGTTTTAAACCTTGTAAAATTTTTGTTTTTAAAACCAACTTTGCCATTTGAAGATTCAGTCATTTTAAACCCTATAATCTTGTAGATTATGTCATTTTAACCCTCTGAAATATGACGGGCAAAGTTGGTTTTACTAAAAAAAAATTTACAGGGTTCAAAATGATAGAGTTCTTCAAGTGGCAAGGTTGGTTTTAAAAATAAAAATTTGACAAGGTTTAAAACGAGAGAATTTTCAATTGTTAGGGAAATTCTTGCAACTTTATTTTGGTAGAGGGGTTTTTCAAACCAACCTCATATGGCAGGGGTGAAAATAGATATTAACCCTAAAAAGTATATATAAATAACTTACAAATATGCATTAAGTTGTGTTGCTATATTTTTAGATGATAAAATTTAGGGGTGACAAAAAAACGAAGCGGGAAAGTCCACCAAATCTAATCCGCCCAACTAAAGTGGCGGGTTGGCGGGCGGATTATTATACAACATAAAAATTCTCATTTTTCATTCAGTTTATTCCAATTTTCAACCATATCATGTCAAGTAATTATTGAGCGGACCAAACTTTAAACACACAACTTAAACTTATATAAAAGATCAAACAATCTAAAACCCAACTTTCAAAACAAACAGTAACTAAACCAATTATAGACATGAATTATGATTTATGGCAAAAGGCTAAATATTTATCAAGTAAACAACCAATTTTAAATAGATTTTTGTCGCCTGAATACATATTTAGTTACTAAATACATTTCTCATCTTTCCCTTCTTGCAAGCCACTTAAATCCTAGTGTATAGGAAATGTTTAGTTTTTTTTTTAAATTCTTTGATTTTACTATATTGTTAACAAATAAAAATACCTAATAAAACACATAGAAATACTCATTTATATATTAAAAATACAATTCTACGAGTAAAACATTAAAATTATCATTATGTTGTGTTTCTGCCAATATTGAACAAAAACAACCCAATTGTCTTTTTCAATATCTTTTGGATGATTTGCAAGATTTTTCTCCAATGTTACGTTCCATTTATAATTATTGATCAACAAACGACATTAGGCATCCTTCTATTTCTTTTTAGTTGAGCATAAGATCCAGCTTTTGTTCTCTTCATCATCAACAACAAAATGTGTCTAACTGTAAAAATAAAAATTAATTGACAAATAAATAATATTAAAAAAATATTTAGTTTTTAATATTTATTTACTCAACAAAATGATACCTTTACTTTTGTATCATAATAAAATTTAGTTTTATTTTTCTTTGGAATTTCCTTTCAACTATCAAACATTATGGAAAGTTCATAGAACAATCTAACAAGTCCACCCAAATACCCAACTAACAAACGTGAAGTTAATTCTACTGGTTGACGATTTGAATTCCATTTAATTATTATCCTTGTTCTATCGAGAGTTTTTCCAATCAAGTCTTGCACACATAAATGTGTGTTTGAAATATGATCCGCCTCATCTACCACAAAAGAAAGTAAAAAAAAAAAACCATAACTCAACAATATAAAACATTTCATTTACTTAAAGATACTTTGATCCTAAATTAGTTACTAATAACATATATATTCATATATTGAGAACCATTGCTTTGAAAAAAAATTCAATTTGTATCTCATCTTGTACCACAACATCTTTAGAGTGAGTGGATGAAATGTCACGGTGAGAAAATATCTCTGAAAAAGTGATGGTTATGTAGTTTGAATTGGTAGAGGGGTTATTGTTATTGGTGTAGTAATATGGATAGATGATGTTGTAACACAGGTCAGTGGTGTTGGGATTGTTTTTACATGTGTTTTTAGATAAATGGTGAAGTTGTCATTGAACGTAGTTGCTTCGTGGATGTTTCAAGATCTCTAAGTTGTACAAACCTCGGACGACCCTTCGCATACTAAATAAGACATCAATGAATTTTAGTCAACAATACAAAAAATTAATCTCTATAGAATAATATTGAGCGTTTATTTTGAACAGCTGATGATTTGTAAATGGATTGAGAGAGTTGAGTTACATTCTTAGTATCCATCTTTTTCTTATTATCTTCTATTGCTTTGATGTAAACAAATAATAAACAAGTCAATAAACTAAAAGTATAAAACATCAAAATTACAATAAGGACTACAAATTTAATAAACACAACATAAACGCATAAAATTAAAAGAGAAGTTATGTAGTAAAACATAGAGTAACAATTTCATATTTTTTACTTCATTACATAAATGGTGAATCAATATATAAAAAATAAGAATATCATACATTGAATATGAATAAACAACAAAAACTTAAATCTCATAGGAGTTACAAACAAGACTTCTTAACAATAAAAAAGCTATATCTTAATTATTGTCATCACTAATAGCTAAAGATCCAAGATCTTCATTAAAGAAAATTTGTTCCAAATTTTATGATGGATATGGATCAATGGGAAAATAAGAAGAAATTGACTGAAGCTCTCTGACAATGATTATATGATCAAATCAGTCACAAGTTCCTTCCCGAGAGAAAAAACCTATATGTTAATGTTCTTCACATACCCCATCATTATGAGTACATGGGGACCTACAGGGGCTCCCTCGGCTAGATTGTCTTGAAAAAGGGTTTTGGAAACTTCCAATCTCTCATGCCTAGCCAGATCTTGATAGAGCGTCTTTAGGTGATCAACTATAACAAACACTGCCATGTTCTCATGTTACTTTTGCAATTTAGAGTTCATGGTAACCAACATGAGGCAGATAGTTTATGTGGCATCATTAACATGATTCTTATAAGCATCTATTTCAGCCTTCTAATCAGAACTAAGAGGTTGATCTTTGAGAATAGATGTCTCTAAGACATATAACTTTTTCTAATGTTTGAGGACAATCCTCAAGTTTCGGTGTCAATTTAAAAAAAAAATTCCTTGACAAATTTTCCTTGTCAAGGATTGATAGAAAAATGTTGTTTGAAGTGTTTGTTGAGATGGTAATCTACACATAAAACTTATGAAGATATAAGTTCATTAAAAACACATTAAATTATCTCTTTAATTAAAGGGTTAATACCATTTTTCACCCTTGTAATATAGGCGAAATTCGCTTTACCCCCCTCGTAATTTTTTTTTTTAATTTTCCCCCTGTAATTTTTTTTGTTTGAATTACCCCCCTAAGCGTGCTATTTAAACACCAAAATTGGGGGGGGGGGGGGGGTGGGGAAATCAAACAAAAAAAAAGATTACAGGGGGGTAAACTTTACACTTAGGGGGCAAAAGACATAGTATTTTTATATTTCAAGGGGGTGTTTGAAAAAAAAATTTTACAAGGGGCAAATTTTTTACAATTCTCATTTTTATTCTGGTTATTCCAATTTACAACCATATCATGTCAACCAAATATTGAGCAAACCAAATATTAAACGCACAAAAGACATAGTATTTTTATATTTTTATTCGCTTTTTGCCCCCTGTAAATTTTTTTTTCAAACACCCCCTTGAAATATAAAAATACTATGTCTTTTGCCCCCTAAGTGTAAAGTTTACCCCCTATAATGTTTTTTTTGTTTCGCCTATATTACAAGGGGGGTCTTTAAAGCAGCATTAGGATGATTACCCCAAACTCGGCGAATTAGGTAGGTATTGGAGAAATAGTAAAATAGTTATTAGTTAAAGTTGGTTAATAGTTGGTTAGTACCTATATATAGCTCTAGAGTAGTCAAAATATACTAGTAACACTTATTATACAATACAACAATTCTCATTTTTATTCTGGTTATTCCAATTTACAACCATATCATATCAACCAAATATTGAGCAAACCAAATATTAAACGCACAACTTAAACTTCTATAAAAGATCAAACAATCTAAAATCCAACTTTCAAAATAAATAGTAAGCAAATTTTCAAAACAAATAGTAGCTAAGCTAATTATAGACATGATTTATGATTAATGGCAAAAGGGTATATATTTATCAAGTGAACAACCAATTTTAAACAAGTTTTCTTGTCGGAAAATCTAATAGTAAAATTTAAAATCAGATGACCTTTAACATTTGATTCGGAAAATCTAATTGTAAAATTTTCTAGTGGATCGAAATTAATATTCCACTTTATTTTAAATAAGCATTAGGCTAATTATTCGAAACTTGGTGAATTAGGTAGTAACTCCTTCCAATTAAAACTAATGAAACTCTCAAATATTATCAGTTGGGTGAATAACTCCTTATTCCAATACATTATATGAATTATTCTCAACTCTTGCTTCTAAACGTAAATAATATTATTATAATTAGTTTATTTAAGTTAGAATCAATATTTTAACAATTGAATATTACGTTTATCCCATCGCACCTTAATAATATAGAACATGCATCATACATTGGGTGAAACCTACATTATTTGATACAAGTCTTGGTAAGTGCTAAATTTTAGAAACCATAAACTTAAAAATCATTTTGAAGGAGTTTGTAAGTAGTTTGATCTCATTGGCTTATTTATCATAAAAATATTCTTCCACGTGCATCAATATCCATATAAAATAAAACAATATAGTTAAGACCTTTAAAACAATTGTTCCCTTATGCCAACGAGGGAACCTACGTTAAACCCAATAACGATCTATGCTTATCTAAGCTAGACCTTTGTGGTTTCTCTTTTTTATCTATGTTTAGAGGGATTGCATTTCCTCCATTGGCACAACTTTGAGTTGCAAAACATTTCAGAGATGGATCTGTAGAAATTTTCAACATTTTGATTCCTAGAATCTGGAGATGCATCTATTGAATTTATCGGTTAGTATTTGTTTTTCTTGAGGACATTGTGATTCATATGTGTAACTCTTTTGTGGTTTACTTATAGGAATTATGGATGATAGGCAAGACAAATTAATTCATACTAGGATTGTACAACATACATCGGTTCGGAGGGAAAAGACTCGACCATTACAGACACCTGTTGTTTCTTTCCTGGTTGATGCGAAGGCGTCAAATTTTGGGGCTCATGAATCCTTGTCTTCTTCTTCCCGTAGGAGACAAGTGTCACCTACTCATGCAACTTCGTCTTCCCGTAGGAGACAAGTTTCACCTATTCACGCACCCCTAACACATAAGAAACCCCAGGCATAGGAGGCACCCTATGCACACCAGCATGAAAGGCCCCCAGGAACCCGAGGAGCTTGGAGAAGGCTCCTCATACTTGTCACTACTGCCTCATTAAACAAACCATAATATTAGAATTTTCTGATGATGATATATTTTTCTGCAAGACCGTGGTGTTTTACAATTCATCAACCATGGCTAGAAGATTACGAGCGATCAATAGCCTAACATGTGGTTTCAGGATGTTTTACGGCTATCTAGGTTGAAAGGCTTGTGCAAGACCTATATTATGTTACAATTAACCATGGTATGTTGTCCGTGTATGTTGAGAGATGGAATTCAGAGACTTCATCATTTCATATTCGACATCGTAAGATCTTTAACACACTGGATGACTTCTCATGCATACTACATCTTTCGATCATGGAGAAACTTTCAGACCACAGTAAGATTAATAGAGATGACGTGTTGGAGATGACAGTAGACTATTTGGGAATTGACCTAGGAGATGACATGTAGAAGTTAGATGCCACTCGAGGGGCTCATGCTAGGTTTTGATTCCTATAGGGGTGTATAAACATTAACTGTAAGATATAGAGTAGGCTGTTGGTGATGACGAGTAGGTTGCGCAGCATAGAGCATACAGTCTAAAAGCATACATGTTGTATTTGGTGGGCACATACATTTTTATGGACAAGAGTGTCCCTTATGTGGGTGTCATCTATCTGTGATAATTCGATGACTTGGAGAGGATCCATGAATATAACTAAGGGGCTGCTTGTTTGGTCTATCTATACTTCAAGTTATTCGAAGGTCGTATGTGGAAGACTAAACAGGTGACATTCAAAGTCATAATGCTAATGGTAATATTTCTGCATCTTTTAGTGTTTGTGTGTCATTTTCATAACACTTTTGCAACACTGTTACTAATGATTCATCTATTCTATTTTCAGGCTTGGATCCTCCAGAACTTCCCACATATGCTCGGCTATTCATATGTTCCGACATACACCGAGGATATGCCACGTGCTTTTGTGTAACACCCTTCTAAACCCCGCGGAAATTAAATAAATAATCAGAGTAAAAACATATACACAAGGGTGCCACAATTATTTAAAAGAAATAAACCAACTAAGGTCAAAGTCATGCTTCATTAGGAAACGATTTACCAAAACATAATCATGTTTATCAAAGCGGAATAAGAACATCGTCAAATACAACCAAATGGAAACACAATTCATCACCAAATAAAATAGAGTAATCTCATAAAACTCTAAAACTATCGTTCCCCAGTGTTACAAGATCAGAGCATGACCGACACGACCCAACATAACCGGATAAACTCTACGAGTCATCCTCACCGAGCACTAATGCCGCTACTCCCCAATCTGAAAATGACAACATGTAAGGGTGAGTCTCATTCTCAATTAATCAATGTTATGCACTCATAAGCAATAAAACATCATAATATATCATTCACCCAATTTGGCATATATTCAGATATTCAATTATCATTCATCTATCACAACAAATACAACACCAAACATAACACTGAAATTAACTTAATCGTGTTATGACAAAGATGCATATGACCAACTGACACTATGCATGTGGTACCAATAATCCGTGGAATTAATCCACCTGACCGATCTACGCCTCATCGAAATATGGCCCACCGACACAAATTCCGCACAATGGGAATTATGTCCACCATCGATCCAAACGTCATCGGGATCCATCACCAAATGCATATGAATGAATGCACACATATAACATACTTAAAAACATCACCGATCCGATGCACCGCATCGTCTCACCATAACTCACCATAGTTATCACCAACAAGTATGTACATGTCTCATGCATCATTCAAAACACATCAATCATCATCATACGATCAAAACAATCACCACATGATCAAAATGAACAATGTCATCACCAATAACTCACCAAAACAACATCGAATGATATATTCGGTTTCAACACCATCTACAATTATATCAATATAATTCACACCACATATAACGTCAAAATCACAGTTATATCATTACAACCTCCCCCACATTGTCATATTAACCAAATCATGCACAATCATTAAATTATTTACCAATCATCCCAGTAATAATAATTACAATTTGTCCATCATCACACCGAAATAATGTCATATTCATACAGTTACACATATGCACAATATTTCGTTTCATAAAGCAATTAAATCAATTTTAAAAATAAGTCGAGCCATCGCTCAATCACCCATTCATCATATAAAATATTTAATTAGCTTTACAATGCCCAAAACGACACCAAGAAAGGATACACGGATCAAAAGATACACAATTTCTAAGTTTGGAAAATTTTCTGCCCAGCAGGGTCCGCTCAGCGGAGCACCAGCGGGACTAGGCATAAGCGAACTACGTTGGGACCTCCGCTTAGCGGACGTGCGATTTTGCAGATTCGCTGCTCTGCGACAGACCTGCGATTTCACACTCCTTTCACCCAAAATGCATTCCAAACATCATATAAAGGTATAAAAACATCGCAGACATTATCACACATCATCAAACATCATTAAAACACATTTTTCCAATCATAATTTCATGCAATATCATCAATCTCCCCAAACCTAACAATCCCAATATACTCAATCGAATCGAATCACATACCAATCTATTCTATTACCTACAATCGCATAATAGAAATTAACCGGAAGAGTCCCCCTTACCTTAATTCACGGTTGGATTCTATTTCTCTTCGCGTTCTCTCTACGTATTCCTCCATGTTCTTCGTGCCCTAGCTCTCTCCCTCTGCCTCTTCTCAAAACTTTGATCGTACAGAATGAATCCTTCTTTCCTCCCTTTCTCTTTTTACCCCTAGGACCCCTAATGCCCTCACTTACTCTTCACAAATGACCACTCTTACCCTTAATATCTCTAACACTGATATTATTTTATTTAACTAATTAAAATAATTCCACTTATTATTCTAATTATTCTAAAATACGCAAAAATTCATCGATACACATAAGCATCACGCAAACCACCACGACTTCACATGAATCACCAAGACATCACATAAGTCATCATAATCTCAAACATCACAGATCATCAAAACCATAATAAGGACTCAACATATCATCACATTTTCAATACTTCACAATGACTCATAGATTCACGCTTAAATAATTAAATAAATAATTAGTCTAGAATTTGGGGTGTTACATTTTGCATTTGTCCCGCTCAGAGAGAATCATGCAACAAAGCCATACTGAGTCTATCTTGACTGCTTGGTAGAATAGAACATACACTTCCATACTTATGTCACTCACTGTGAGACACTTCTCTTTGACAACATAACCTTATATTCTAGATGGTTGGCTTTCGGTTCACGTTTAACGTATTCTCATCTTCCAAAGTGTGTCACGCGGTAGTTCAGCTACATGCAGTTTATTACCAGAGACCATTTTGTGTCCGCTCCTCCTGCTATGACATATAGATATATGGATCCTATGTTTGATGATTATCTTAATCATCTAGTACCAGATGAGGCACGAGTTACCATAGCTCCTAATGACCAGAGCTATGCAAACGATTACATCCGACAATCCTTTAGGATTTCACATCCTTCTATGATACAAGATGTTCCAGGATATCCACCTAAGCCCGTTCATCAAGTGATACTAGAGGGGAAGCAGGCTAGGGCAAATCATGTTATTGATGTGTTGCCTAGATGTCATCATATCATGGAGAGTGAGCAGACGGGTATTGACAGAGGACTCTTTTTGGGTTGTTTTGAGGCCAGGGATGTTGTAGATGCCATGATGGGAGAGGCAGGGGTCCAAGTTTGTCATACATAGTACTTTATAGTATTTGTAATAAGAGCACTATTATCGGTTGTATTTTATTTTGACTTTATTATGTACGCTGGATTTATTACTTTATATATGACATTTTCATCATATCAATTGTATTGTTTAATTTAAACAAATTTGATGAAACTGAGAGTATAACTATAATATATCGTCAAATTCATCAGACCATCTCTAAATCAATGTCAAAAATTACTGTTTGGTGTGGTTCCGGAGATGCATCTCTAGATTTCGTTTGTTGTAAATACAAAGATGCATCGCCGAAATAATTGTCAAAGAAGGACGTTGCACTGAGAAATGCATGAGATGTACGTGGAGTTGTTCCAGAGATACATCTTCGAAATAAACTTTGGACAAAATATGGAGCTTAACTCAAGTGTCAGATTTTGGTGAGACAAAAGATGCATATGAAGACGCATATTCGAAATCAAAAGGACAATTTCAAATTTTCGTAATGGAATTTTCAGAAAATTATACCTCGTACCCCTATCATTATCTCTCTACCCCTACATTTTTTTAAATATTCCAATTCTATCCTTTTAATTTATAAAATAATTTTATTATTTAATATTTACCATTTCACACCCCTACCAAAGTACATCGGATAACTTGCAATCAACTTTTCCGATTTGTAATTTTCTTCATCGGATAACTTGCAATCAGGTTATCCAGTTTGTAATTTTTCTTCACCGGATAACTTGCAGTCAAGTTATCCGGTTTGTAATTTTTTTCACCGGATAACTTGCAAGTTATCCGGTTTGTAATTTTTCTTCACCAGATTAATGACTGACCCACAACGTGTGAGTGAGGAAAACTTATGATGAAAACACTCGTGTTGGTTTGTGGGGTTAGTCGGTAATGAAGAAAGTAGTTTGGGGCGTTGCAGACACTACATTTAATTTTGATGAAGTCAAAATATGATGGAAACATGAAAGGGTTGTTAGAAAAAAAATCTAAAACCATTTAAAAATGATGATGGTGCATAGTTTTTAACTAATCCGAAAATTAAAAAAAAAATTTAGGCAACAAGGAACAACCGTGGTCAAAAGTAAATAAAATAAAAAATAAAAAAGTTTAGCAACAAGGAAAAATTGTGGCCAAAAGTAAATAAAATCGTTATCTATAATATTACAAACCGGATAACTTGACTGCAAGTTATCTGGTGAAGAAAAAGTACAATCCGGATAACTTGACTGCAAGTTATCTGGTTAAGAAAAATTACAAACCGGATAACTTGGCTGCAAGTTACCCGGTGAAGAAAAATTACAAATCGGATAACTTGACTGCAAGTTATCCGGTGAAGAAAAAGTACAAACCGGAAAACTTGATTGCAAGTTATCCGATGCACTTTGGTAGGGGTGTGAAATGGTAAATATTAAATAATAAAATTATTTTATAAATTAAAAGGATAGAATTGAAATATTTTAAAAAATTGTAAGGGTAGAGGAATAATAGTAGGGGTATGAGGTATAATTTTCGAATTTTCACCACTTAATATGGAATTAGCAATTCCCTATAAATACAAGGGCTTAAACATAAGAGGCGTGTAAGCCCATAAAAAACATATTATCTTATTGAAATTTAAAATTAAATAAAAAAAAAAAGCTTATGGTGTAATTCAATCTATTTTGTTTTCTTAATATGTCTTGTGCTAAAAAATCTTTGTCGATACATATTTTTTACTTTAAAAAATACATTCATATTCAAAAATAATATAGATACATTAACACACAAAATAGATACATTAACTTAGATATAGTTGTATTTTATTTTTATCAAATAGCTAAAAAAATTTTTTTAACATATGTAAACATGTAAAAGAGATTTATAAATCCGGTGAACTATTGAAATAATCAATACAATTATTGTTAGATATAGGTGTGATAATCCTGGATATCTTCAAGAATCGTGTTCGTTCACTTTCCGAATAAAGTATTTCGACCCTATATTTGTCTGGGTTCACGAAATCTTTGCGGGGATAATTCTTGAAGAATCAATCTGTTTCTGACAATGGAGAACAGATCAGAATGTAGAGGAAGTATATGATTTCGTATTTCAAATCGAGACCAAAAGACTCTTTATATAGGAGACCAATAATAGAAACGAACAGACACACCTGTTCGGTAAAACAGTTATGTTGGTTGGAAACGAAACCCCTGTTCGGTAAAACGGTTATGCCTTGTGGGAAAGGGTGCAACTATTCAAACGAAAATTTTGCTCGGGGCGCTGCCCCTTGGACCCCGGCAGGGCGCTGCCCCGCACCCCGCCAGGGGCTCCACCCCTTGGAACCCCGTTTCTATTATTCGTATTCAATTGTACGTTTGGCTCCACGAGCGTGCACTCCGCACTACCCTAACTCGTTTCAAGCTTAACGCATAATTGCATCGGCCTTCAGTAAATCACATTACTACCAAAATTACATTGATGATACTAAAATCACCAACAATTATTACTAAAAGTTAATTTAGTTTTTAATAACCTGCCCGATATTAGTTTTGAGAATGAAAAAGTGAGTACAATAATTTGTAATGGAAATCAAGGGGGTGTAACTAAGTAAATACAGTGTGTGTTATCTATTCCCATATAACAAGGATGCACAAGTTTAATACTATGACAAATCAAGCCCAAATAAACAACTAGGAATTATATTTTTCATATCTCCGAGACTTTATTCTACCCCCTCACACTTTGGCCTCACATCTCCATAATTGCAATGTTTTTATCATAATACTCTTAGTGATATTTTAAGTTTTTGAAAAATTGTGTGTTTTTTGAATTTTATAAAATTTCTAGTTTTTACCAAAATTTTAAATAATTTTACGAATTCTTATCAAATTTTTGGAGGATATATGAGTTTCTAAAACCAAAAAATTCTAAAATATACAGGATATTTAACGTATAGTATCAAATTTCTTTACTCATATCAAATATTTTCATTGCACTACGCATTTTTCGTTAACTCTTTTTTAATAAGGGTATTTTGAATAATATACAAATATCAGATTTCAAGGGTGGCAAGATAAAATCTCCGTATCTCCTCTAAAATCCTCTCTTTCTCACATTATTAGAGAATGAACAAAAATACTACAATAATCTTTTTATTTTAAAAAATTGTGTTTTACATATTATTCCATTTATATTCTTTTACAACTTGAATTTTGGTGTTATACAAATGTTCATTTTAAAAAAGATTTTAAAAGTGAAATTTAAATTTTACTAAAGTTTAGTATAATTCAAATTTAAATTTTACATTATGTGTTGTTGTTGTTTATTTTACCTCATTAGGTTAAGTTTTTAAACACTCTAGCCACATTTTCAAGATGGAAATTAATAACTATTGTTTTGACTTAAATTGAAAGCATATTAACAATAACAACAACAACGCCAACAACAACACCGCCAACAACAACAACAACAAAAACAACACCATCATCATCAAGGCGACCCAATCTCGCCCTTCTTATTTGTCTTCGTGTCAGAAGCTCTATCGGGGCTAATGAAGAGGGCAGTAGCTTTGGGACATTACAGAGGCTTTAAGTTTAATGAAGAGGTAGAAGTTAATCTCGTGCAATTCGCGGACGATACTATTTTGGTGGCGGAGGGAATTAGTGACAATCATTGGTGGATGAAATCAATTCTTAGGGGGTTCGAGATGATGTCGGGTCTAAGGATTAACTTTCATAAGAGCAAAATCTATGGGTCCATGTTGGTGAGTGGTTGATGGAAGCGGCGTCCAACTTCTTATGTTGCGATATTGATCTTCTACTTTTTAAGTATCTTGGTGTCAAAATAAGGGATAGCCCTAGAAATATGAATATGTGGAAAGACCTTATCAACCAGTTGAAAGCAAAGCTGACAGTTTGGAAAAGCAGGTATCTCAATATGGCTGGCCGTGTAGTTCTGATTAACGCAGTGCTAAACACCATTCCCATATATACTTTATCTTTCTATAAAGCACCGTCCAATGTGATTAAAGAGATTCGCCGCATCCAAAGCAACTTCCTGTGGCAAGGCCGTGAGGATAGCCATTCGATTCACTGGCTCAGTTGGAATATGGTTTGTTTACCGAAGGAGAAAGGAGGCCTAGGAATCAAAGATGTGAAGATTTTGAGTCTGGCATTACTCAATAAATGGAAATGGAGGATACTCAACGAGAAAGGGGCGGTGTGGAGCAGTATGCTAAGATACAGATATGGCAATCCGAAGCTGAAAATTCTTGTTGGAAATAATTCTGTGTTGCGCAACAAGGACTCAATTTGGTGGCGGGACTTAATTCTGTCTGATAATTTCGTTGACTCCACTAATCGTTTTGCAGGATCTATTTTTAGCAAGGTGGCAAATGGTCGAGAGACGTCATTCTGGTACTCTAAATGGTTGAATAATCAGACTTTGCAGGATGCGTTTTCGGAGGTCTATGCAGTAGCTTTAAATAAAGGTTGCAGCTTCGAAGAAGCTGGTTATTGGCAGGGTTCTGAATGGCATTGGAACATTGAAGGATTAGTGGAGACTGATAATTCTGATGTGCAGATCCTTTGTGTGAAGTTAACAGGACTGCTGGCTGCATTTGATATGGAAAGGGAAGCTGATAACAGTTTTGTTTGGATGAAGCATGGGGAAGGCCATTTTACTGTCAGCTCTTGTTATCACTTGTTTGCTCCGGTGAATGCGGCTGATTCTGTTCCGAATGGAGTTCTCGATGCTTTGAGTCATTTGTGGAAATCTGAAGCTCCAATTAAAATACAACATTTCGGGTGGAGGCTCCTTCACGATAGGCTACCCACTAAAGACAACCTCTTTATTCGGGGAATTCTTACGGATATTATGCAAACCAGGTGCGTGTTTTGTTCGGAGGGTGAGACTGTTTTGCATTTTTTTGGAATGTGCTCTTTTGTCGATAATATATGGAGAAAAGTCTATGGCTGGATTGGTTCTCTTGGGGAGTTGAATGTGGAGGAGTTTAAATCTTTCTTCTTTTATTGTGAGAAAGTTTTGAATAAGATGAAGAGAAGAGTCTTGTCAGTTATCTGGTTAGTATCGGTTTGGAGTATCTGGTTAGTGAGAAATAATGTTATTTTCAACGATGTTAACCCGAGCTTTGATGAATGTATGTCAGCCATAGTGTATAGCTCGTAGATTTGGCTTTCTTCTAATTGTAAAATTGCTGATTGTAGTAATTTCTTTATATGGAGTACTCTTCCTCTCCGTTGTTTTGAGAGGTAAGGTTGTCTCCGAGTCTATATTGTCGTGTGGAGTTCCCTTTTAGCTCCCTTTAATAGATCTCTTGCCTATTAAAAAAAAAAAGATTACAAGAATAGAAAAATATTTGGTTCAAGGATGGTGTTAGAAGAAGAACAACAACACAGAATCAACATATTTTACTGTCTAATTATTTATCCCAAATAATGATGTTTACAGGCAAGTAGCAACTGTATATGAGTTAGGCTTAGGGTACAACTTAGTGAACGAATCCTTTTATATTTAAAATTTTGTATGTTCCCCTCGATTTTTAGAGTAACTGAAGGAATATATTATTTAATATTTAAATAAAAAATAAAACAAAAAGAAAGACGTCATTTTTAATGAAATATAAACCTTAAGTGTAGTTGCTGGGATCGAAACATGTACTCTAAATTAGTTTACACCTCAGTTATCTACTACAACCGACAGAATAAATGATAAAAAAATTTGGTGTCCATGAAATGTACCTCAATTATTTGTTGGGTAAGGAGAAAGCGTTGTCCTAAAATGTATTATTTGTAGTAGTGTAGGCTAGAAATCGATATCAATTAAAATATTTTTAGTATAGGATTCAACTGAACAAATGAATGTATTGTTGTTTTTATGATTGACTAACTTTGCTTTGTGATTCCGTATGACCTTGGTTTTCATGACCTTGATTTTCATAAGTTCATTGGTCGAGGTGACAGATTTGTCACAAAGTTGACATGTTTAGGGTGCATTTGATTTACAAAATAACAAGTACTGGATAGAACAATACTAAACAGTAGAGAACGGTATAAGACAATTTTTTGTATTGTACTGTGTTTTATGGTTAAGACAATGGATAAATTTTTTACTGATTTTGGCTTGATCATGTCTATGCACGAGATCAAATAATATAATTTTTAATATAGTATTATTTATTGATTTATAAAATATTAATAATTATGAATCAAATTAAATAATAATAAGGAGGAAAAAATATGAAGAGATAATTTTTTTTATTCTACTTTGTTTAACATGTTTATTCAGTCCATAGAATAATATAATATTTACTATAATTTTTTTAATTGATATATAAAATATTGATATTTATGAATCAAAACATCAAATAATGAGAAGAGAAGAAAAATGATAAATAGAAATTTTTTTCTACTTTATTTGATATGTGAATGAAGTGAACAAAAATAATATAATTTTTATTATAATGTTATTTATGAATTAAAATATTAAATGAGAAAGAGCCAAAAAAAATTGTATTTTGATATTTTTTTATAATTTGTTTTTGGGATAAAAAATTGTTCCATGGTTTAGTGGGAGAAATTTTTTCATGGTTTTATCCAATCTCTTACCATATATTTTATTTAGTTTCATGATTAATTTCTGCATCAAAATTTTTAACAAATCAAATGCATCTTTTAGTCTAACTTTCTGCCTTATTGAATTTCATTGTGAATTATTAATTTAAGTGGGTCAATTAAATAATTTCCATGATAAAATTGGGGAGCCAAAGAGGTTGGTATTTTTCAATTTTATAGTGGATCATGAGATCTATCAGGGTTTTATCTCTTTGGATGTTAAAGATGATTGTTGCTTCATGCCTCAACCTATTACTACAATGCAAGATCAATAATATTAGCTGTAATACTCCACTAGCCATATCAATTTTTGTGATCTACAAAACTAAGAAATGTATAAACAATGATAAATAAAACCTCGCCATAACCTGCCTCATTTGATTATTTTTGCGAGTAATTAATATTTTGTTCGTCTCATTGCTAGGTGTATATGGAACTTGGTGTATATGTTTCCAATACCTATGGTTACAACATTATATTTTGCCTCCATAAAAATAACAAGTCTAATTAGCAGCACCACAAATATGGAACACAGCTAAAAATATTGAATTAATAAATTTGACATGTTTTTGAGTGACTTTGATTCTCTCACGACTTTGATAAATTTTGATAGAATAGAAAATAAAGTCCAACTTTTTGTATTTGATTGTCAACTACATCACGAGTTCAGCTATCAACGTAAAATATATTTAGATGTAAAAGATAGACCCAATTCCATAGTTTGTTTTTAAAAGACAATGTTTTCAGTGACTTTGCTATAAATATAATTTTGGTAACTTTATTAATAGAACACGGGGAGTAAACATTGAAAATATAGTAAACATCATTTTTTCAAACAGCTTTGACCCCTAAAAAGCTCGAACCACCAAAGCTGCACAACACCTGAACACTATTGGTATTCCACATAGATAACAATCCCCCCCAGGCTCCACTAGAAGCCGAATAAGAAAATTCTATATCTTTATTCCTCCAGAAACTGGCAGCCATATCATCAGAAATCGATCCTAGTTTAGTCTCTTGAATGAGAAAAAAAATCAGCATTACCTTTGTTAATAATGTGGCTGACCCGACGTCTCTTGATGTTGCTACCTCCTCCACGAATATTGAATGAGCCTATGATCATTGTAATACTTCATAGATATCCTTCTTCCCCTCCTTTCTGATGTTCTCTGCACTTTCCTTTTCTTTGATGCTGGAAAAAACCTCCTTCTGTTGTTCAGCCCCTTCAACCCCCAGAATCTCCAAAATCTTCCATAATTTCTCCCCAATATTGGAGCTCAAGTTCTCCTTCAACCTCCTATTATTTCTATCAATAACAGTATCCTCAAAATGACCACCATAGACTTGAAGGATAGAAAAACACTTAGAAAGGGGGGGGGGTATGAATAAGTGTAGCTTTAAAACTAGTAAGATAAAAACTATTTGCACAATGATTTTTATCCTGGTTCGTTGTTAACTAAACTACTCCAGTCCACCCCCTTGGAGTGATTTACCTCACCTGAGGATTTAATCCACTAATCACACAAGATTACAATGGTTTTCCACTTAGACAACTTCTAAGTCTTCTAGAGTATACTGATCACAACCTGATCACTCTAGGAACAAACTGCTTAGATACCCTCTAAGACTTTCTAGAGTATTCTGATCAACAACCTGATCACTCTAGTTCTTACAAATTAATGTAAACAAAATCTTTTAAGAGTTACAATGCTTCTTAAAAAGCTATTATCACAACTGTGATTTTCTCTTAAGTTTAAGCTTAATCTCACTAATATATTACAACAGCAATGTAGTGAGGTTGAAGATGAAGTTTAAGAGCTTTTTGAATTTGACAGCGTTTCTGTATATTTGCGCAAGTGTTCTATTCAGCTTCTCATCAGAACTTCTATTTATAGGCGTTTGAGAAGATGACCGTTGGGAGCATTTAATGCTTTGCATATTCCGTACAACATTGCATTTAATGTTTCACTCTTTTGGCAACTACCTCAAGCCTTGCTTTCGCTGTGTCTACTGACGTTGCCTTTAATAGCTTCTAACGTTCCTTTTGTCAGTCAGCGTAGCCTGCCATCTTGTACTTGCTTCTGATCTGATGTTTGTGTAAACAACGTTTGAATATCATCAGAGTCAAACAGCTTGGTGCAGAGCATCTTCTTGTCTTCTGACCTTGAAGTGCTTCTTAGCGTGATACCATGAGAACTTCAGTGCTTCTGCTTCTGATCTCAATTCCTTCTGATGCTTCCATAGACCATGTTCTGATTCTGCTTGACCATCTTCTGATGTCTTGCTAGACCATGTTCTGATGTTGCATGCTGAACCTTCTGAGTCAGTGCTTCTTATGCTGATTTTGTGCATACTCTTTATATAATTCCTGAAATGGAAATTGCGTAGTATTAGAGTACCACATTATCTCATACAAAATTCATATACATTGTTATCATCAAAACTAAGAATATTGATCAGAACAAATCTTGTTCTAACAATCTCCCCCTTTTTTATGATGACAAAAACATATATAAATGATATGAATTTGCAATCAGAATATCAGACGGCTAAAGACAATTACACAGTTATAGCATAAGCATATAAACATAGTGTGTGAATATGTCTCCCCCTGAGATTAACAATCTCCCCCTGAGATAAATAATCTCCCCCTGAAATAAATACCGGAAGAAATTTCTAAATAAGGACTTCCCTGAGTATTTTCCATTTCAGTTGAGACCATCACATATGCTTAGATCTTCAGAACATTCATAGCTTCTGCTTCTTGCTTCCATAGGACAACTTCAGAGCTTTGAATTTCTTCTTGAATCATTGCATGCTAGATTGTATCAGAACATTGTTGAATGTACCAAAGCATCATCAGAGCATCTCTACATCCTGAAATGTTACAGAACAAACTAGACGACAAAAGTCAGAGCATGAATGAATCAGAACATATAATATGTATCAGAGCAAAAAACAATAATGTTTCAGAGCATATTTAGAACAAAAACATGCATCAGAACATATAAGGAATAAGAATGAGTTAGAGCATATTCTATCATCAGAATATCATAGCATTCTTCCTTCTTGCTTCTGATCTTGAAGCTTCACAGCACTCAGCTTGCTTCAATTTCCATGAGCTTGTTTCCATACAGAATTGCTTTTCCCCATGTCTTTGCTTCTCATGTTGAGCTTTTAAGATTGTCTTCATTTCTGCAAAACACTCAAAGACATAGAACTTGCAAGTTCTGTTAGAAATGTGGAGACTTACTCCCAACAACTGATGATATAAATCAGATCATTTATCACATTTTCTCCCCCTTTTTGTCATAACATCAAAAACACAAAAGATTTAGATGGAAAAAAAACAAACAATATGAGAGAAAAAGAGGATAATTTTCATTGATTGCAAATGAGAATTATCAGAAGATACAAAGGAATAAGAAGATAGAAGCACAAAGCAGATGCAACAAGGAAGGAAACAACTAAGACACAAAAGACTAAGACGACCGTAGCTTAGACATAATCTTGGCCAGCATGTCATGAATCCCAGCATTGCTCTCAGTCTGCCTCTCCATGAATGAGCGAAACTCATCATTGATAACATCTTGCTTGTCCATACGAGAAGCTAGCTCAGCCTGATTCTTCTGAATAACCTCTAGAGTCTTCACCAGAAGAGAGGGTTCACCAGAAGAAGCTTCACAACTTCTGTCTAGAGGGACAACATTCATAACTGCAACTTCCATTGTGTGATCATCATCTTGATTTTCCTCAACAGGAATAGTCTTAGCAGGATGATCTTCAGCATCAGCTTCTCCCATAGAAGCATCTTCTTCATATTCTGGAACAGGAAGATCAGAATCTCCATTCTCAAGAGCTTGAAGAATGGCAGCAAGATTCCTTGGAGCAGAAGGACCTTCAACTTCTGGAGGATCAACAACTTCTAGAATGACCATATTGGGCTTCTTCTCAGAAGGATTCTCCCTCAGAAAGTCAAACAGTGACTTGAAGTCTCCAGTTAGAACTGGATACCTAGGTCTCCAAACCACAATCTCCCTACAAGGATTGCTGTTCAGCTCATCAGAAACTTGTGCTTCTGCAAGTTCATCAATGAATTCCTTTTCTTCAAAAATATATCTCCCTCCAAGACGACTGAACCAGAAGTCTTCATAGTGCCTCAGAATTCCACAAGGTCGTGGAGCAAGTTCTACAAAAATTTCCTGAAGTTCTTGAAAACAAGCATCTGCTTTTCTTCTGAACATTCTCCAGAATTTTGGCATAGCAACATCATTTAATCCAGCATGAGGAGCTATTCTGAGGGTATCAAAGACTCTTCTGACATTCCTCTTTACCATTTCATATATTACACCAATAGGGTATGCTCGGCGAGATTTTATTTTGGTTATTGGAGAATCTGGTTTTGGGACAGAATAGGGTTGAGGTTCTCTATCAAGACAGAATGATGATTCTGCTTCATTCTCAGAATCTAACACTACCAGCTCAACTTCAGGACGAGGCTTGGGTGTGTAATTGCAGTCACAGAGCAATTGCTCATGTGATGCAGAATCTGGAAGGTCAGATAGAGAAGGATTATTTTGGGAGGTAGAAGGAATGGGTTCATAGTTTGCATGAGGTGGGGGTTGAGAAATGGATATATTTGTGTGAGGTGGAAAGAGAGTTTGAAGGGGATGAATATCAAGAACAGGGTTTTCAAGGGCCTGGTCAGAAGCAATGTTGGTTGTGGATGGAGATGGAGGAATGGGAACATTTGTGATAGGTGAATGAGGAGGGGTGAGAGCATTGGTTAAAGGAGAAGAAGGAGGTGTGAGAACATGGATGTTTATGGGTGATTCTGATGGGGCTTTTTCTGGTTGATTTTCTGGTTCAGGGGTTTGAGCAACATTTATTGGTGCAACTTCTAATCGTAAAGAAGGAGCAGAATCAGGTTCATAGAGATGTATACCTTTGGACACCTTCTGAATTGCTTCAAACACAGCCTCAAGCTTCCTCTGCTTCTTATTCTTCTACTCTTCCACAATCTTTGCCTTTCCAAGAGAAATTTCTCTTCTTCTGGCAGATTCCAATCTCTCCTTCTCATTATCAACAACCTTCTGACCTTCAACTACTTGAGTTGTTGGTCCTTGAATAATTTCTTCTTGCTGATTCACAACTTCTTGAGCTTCTTCTTCTTCATCCGAAGCTTCAATGATCAATTTTATTTTTCTTGTCTTCTTCTTTTCAACAGCCTGTCCATCTTCCACATTCTTATTTTTCATCTTTCTCCTCTTCTTCTTCTTCTTCTTCTTCTTCTTCTTCTCAGCAGTCTCTTTTTCACTATCTTTATTTTCAACTAAAACTTCCTGAACTTCTTCAGCAACAACTTCTTCTTGAGCAGCTTTCTCAACAACAACAGTAGCAGCAACTACACTATGGACTACCTTCTCCTGGCTAACAGAGGGATGATCAAATTTTCGCTTTATCCTTCTTTCCTTCTTGACAACAGCATCAGGTGCAGCTTCTGAAACATCTTCTGAAGCAGCAGGCCTGGAAGTGGAAACTTTCTTGCGACCACCTTTAGCAGGAGCATCTCTATCTTTTTCTTCCTTGAGTGAGTTCAGATATTTAGTTCTGACTCCTGGCAGCTCACTTCTGAAGAAGGATTCAAAGTCAGCAAGAACGGGTTCTCTTCTACTTCTAGCTCCAGGAAGAGGTTGAGGGGTTTGTCTGATAGCTTCAATAATACTCATCTTTCTCAAGGTGAGAGCATTCAAGCAGCTTCCAGTATCAACAACAAGATCTTTGATGATCCCTTGAGCTTCCAAGTCCTTAACAATCTTGGAATGAACCAGAAGGTTTGTAATAATTCTTCCAAAAGGAATAATATTACACTTCTTTGTTCTGAAGGCATTTCTGGAACCCCTCACAGCAGTCCACATGTGGTTGAAGATTATGTAGATAATATCAACCTTCTTCTGAGTGGCAATGCAATACAGAATGTATTTCTGCTCATTGTTGACAAAATCTGCAGAATGGGTTGACTTCCTGTGATAGAAACACCCCAGAAGAATCTTGGTCCAGATTTTGGAGAGATCCCTCATGTTCTTGACACGCTTTGTTTTCTTCACGTCTGGATAAAGAGTAGCCAAAACTTCTTCCCAATCAGCCCTTTGATCAATTTCATGAGCACCCTCAGGGTTTCTTAGGTCAAACATCATTCTCAGAATGTTTTCAGTAACAACCACAAACTTCCCATGAACAAAAGACAGAATTGATTTAGGGGCTACAACAGCGTGCACCCAAAATTCCTTTACATGTTCTGGGTAAACCGGTCCACACAACTCAGCAAATAATGAAGTTCATCCTTGAAATATGATATCTTCTTTAAGGTGAAACTCATGTTCTTCAAGACTATCAAAGTCTACCATAAGTTCATAGATAACTTCCAACTCCTTTTTGGGAATAGAGCAAGAGATCACAGGAACAATTTGTTGTTCTTCTTCTTGAAGATGAAGAGGAACAGAGGAACCAGCGTTGAGAGATGATGAAGCAGCCATTGAAACAGTGCTAAGATTACAAGAAACTTTTCTGGGTATGCGTTTAGGGTTTGAGAAAAGGGCAAAGAGATTGCAAAAATGCATGCACAAAGAGAGAGAGAGAGAGAGAGAGAGAGAGAGAGAGAGAGAGAGAGAGAGAGAGAATGGGAGCGAAAAAGATGAACGTTATGATTTGAAATATATTTATAGAGGCGGATTTGAAAAAGAATGCAATTAAATTATGAGAATGAACAGTTACAGAATCAATTGAAATCAAATGCATTAAATGATGAGTGACGTTAGGTGAGAGAACATGGTAATTGAAATGATTTAACACAGTTACCTAGGGCGGCGTCCCATCAGATTCACTCACGCTTTTGCCAACCGTGCACCCACGTGTTCACCATCAGAGAACACTTGATGACAGCTGTGTTGCATTGCATTTGCTTCTGATGATGAATAGAACTTTTCATCTTCTGATTTTGATCACTGAATCTTACTACTATTCTTTAGAAATGATCTAGTTCTGATAGGATCATCTTTCTTTCCAAGAATCACATCTTCTGAGTGAGCTGAGATGAGTCTAGAAGATCTTCTGACAGTTGGCTCTTCAGAAATTCTGAGATTCTCTAAAGATGCAGCAACTTGATCTTCTGATCCTTTGCTTCTGACATTTTCAACTTTTGAAACTTTGCTTCTTGGTTCATCAGCTTCTGATATATCAATATCTATATCTGCAAAATTCTCAAACTGCATTGGCTTTTCAAGACCAAGCTTATCATCAAATCTGATATTGATTGATTCTTCTACAACCAATGTTTCAGTATTGTATACTCTGTAGCCTTTAGAGCGTTCAGAATATCCAAGAAGGAAACATTTTTGTGCCTTAGAATCATACTTACCAAGATGATCTTTAATATTCAGAATGAAACAAACACATCCAAAAGGATGAAAATATGAAATGTTGGGCTTTCTCTTCTTCCACAATTCATAAGGAGTTTTATTTAGAATAGGTCTTATAGAGATTCTATTCTGAATATAACATGCAGTATTTATTGCTTCTCCCCAGAAGTGCTTAGCCATATTGGTTTCATTGATCATGGTTCTGGCCATTTCTTGTAGAGTCCTATTCTTTCGCTCTACAACTCCATTTTGCTGTGGAGTTCTAGGGCAAGAGAAATCATGGGCAATACCATTTTCTTTGAAGAACTCCTCAAAGAATCTGTTCTCAAATTCATCACCATGATCACTTCTGACCTTTATGATTTTGCACTCCTTCTCAGATTGAATCTGAGTGCAGAATTCAAAGAACACTGAATGAGGCTCATCCTTGTGTTTTAAGAACTTTACCCATGTCTAGCGGCTATAATCATCTACGATGACTAATCCATATTTCTTCCCTCTGACAGATGCTGTTTTGATTGGTCGAAACAGATCAATGTGCAGAAGTTCTAACAGCCTTGAGGAAGAGACAACATTCTTAGATTTGAATGCAGGTTTGGAGAACTTGCCCTTCTGACATGCTTCACAAAGAGCATCTAATTTGTATTTCAGATTTGGGAGTCCTCTGACCAGATTTAGTTTGTTAATCTGAGAAATCTTTCTCAAACTAGCATGTCCTAATCTTCTGTGCCAGACCCATTGCTCTTCAGAAACATACATAAGGCAAGTCACCTTCTGCTTCTCAAGATCTGAAAGATCAATCTTATAAATGCTGTTCTTTCTCTTGCCTGGAAATAGGATTGAGCCATCCTTCTGACTTACAGCCTTGCAAGACTTTTGATTGAAGATTATATCATAACCATTGTCACTTAATTGACTTATGGACAAAAAGTTATGTGTTAATCCTTCTACAAGAAGTACATTAGTTATGGAAGGAGAGTTACCAATACTTATGGTTCCAGAGCCAATAATCTTGCCCTTCTGATCTCCTCCAAACTTGACTTCTCCACCAGACTTAAGCACCAGGTCTTGGAACATAGACCTTCTTCCCGTCATGTGTCGCGAGCACCCAGAGTCCAGGTACCATAACATTTTGTGCTTTGTCTTCTTTGCTGCTAAGGATATCTGCAACAGAAATTATCTTCTCCTTAGGTACCCACAATTTCTTGGGTCCTTTCTTGTTAGTTTTCCTCAAGTTCTGATTGAACCTGGGTTTAGCATGATAAGTAACAGGAGGAACAACATGATATTCTTTAGGTTTGGCAGCATGATATTTTTTAGGTTGTGTCACATGCTTCTTGGCGTGTGTAGTGTTAAAGCTTTTGGCATGTGAAGTGAGCCTAATATCATGTGAGTGGCCATGTTTGAACTGATCATACAATGGCTTATATGTGATTTTCAAATCATCAACAGGTTCAAATTTGTGTGGGGTATCACCCTCATAGCCAACGCCAATCCTTTTGTTTCCAGAAACACCATATATCATAGAAGCAAGATGACTTCTGCCAATACTTCTAGATAGAAACTTTCTGAAGCTCGAGTCATATTCTTTCAGAATATGATTGAGACTAGGAATGGATTTTTCTGATTCAGAAGGAGATCCAATATCTTTGGATAATTTTAAAACTTTTTCCTTCAGTTCATAATTTTCCATTTCCAGCTTCTTAGTTTCAAATTCAAATAGCTTTTTCAGCTTTTTGTATTTGATACTAAGATGAGCCTTGAGTTCCAGAAGTTCAGTTAAACTGGAAACTAACTCTTCTCTAGATAGTTCACAAAATACCTCTTCAGAATCTGATTCTAATGTAGATTCTGATCCGTCATCCACTGTGGCCATCAGTGCAAGGTTCTGATTCTGAATCATCCCATGTTGCCATATGACCTTTCTTCTTATGAAACTTCTTCTTGGGATTCTCCTTCTGAAGTTTTGGACATTCATTCTTGAAGTGTCCAGGCTCATTGCACTCATAGCAGATGACCTTCTTCTTGTCAGATCTTCTGCCTCCAGAAGATTCTCCTCTTTCAGGCTTCTTTGAACTTCTGAAGCTCTTGAACTTCCTTTGCTTGCTCTTCCAGAGTTGGTTTACCCTTCTGGAGATCATGGACAGTTCATCTTCTTCTTCTTCTAATTCTGATTCTTCAGAATCTACTTCTTCAGCCTGAAAAGCGTTAGTGCATTTTTTATAATTAGATTTTAATGCAATAGACTTACCTTTCTTCTGAGGTTCATTAGCTTCGAGCTCAATTTTATGACTCCTCAGAGCACTGATCAATTCTTCAAGAGAGACTTCATTCAGATTCTTGGCAATTTTGGAAGCAGTCATCATAGGACCCCGTCTTCTTGGCAAGCTTCTGATGATCTTCTTGACATGATAAGCCCTTATGTATCCCTTGTCAAGAACTCTCAATCAAGCAGTTAGCGTTTGAAATCTTGAGAACATCTTCTCAATATTTTCATCATCCTCCATCTTGAAGGCTTCATATTTCTGGATCAAGGCAAGAGATTTAGTCTCCTTGACTTGGGCATTTCCTTCACGGGTCATTTTCAATGACTCATATATATATCATAGGCAGTTTCCCTGTTAGATATCTTCTCATATTCAACATGAGAGATAGCATTCAGCAAAACAGTCCTACACTTATGATGATTTTTGAATTGCTTCTTTTGATCATCATTTATTTCTTGTCTTGTGAGCTTTACACCAGTAGCTTTCACTGGATGTTTGTAACCATATATCAGAAGATCCCATAAGTCACCATCTAGACCAAGGAAGTAACTTTCAAGTTTATCTTTCCAGTATTCAAAGTTTTCACCATCAAATACTGGTGGTCTAGTATAACCATTGTTACCATTTCCATTTTGTAGCTCAGCAGAGCCAGATGTAGTTGTATTTGTAGGATCTTCACCAGCCATCTTGACTTAAGCGTTTTTCTCTACCTGAATCTTTTCTAAACACGGTTAAGTGCTTGCACCTTAGAACAGGCGCTCTGATGCCAATTGAAGGATAGAAAAACACTTAGAACGAGGGGGTTTGAATAAGTGTAGCTTTAAAACTAGTAAGATAAAAACTATTTGCACAATGATTTTTATCCTGGTTCGTTGTTAACTAAACTACTCCAGTCCACCCCCTTGGAGTGATTTACCTCACCTGAGGATTTAATCCACTAATCACACAAGATTATAATGGTTTTCCACTTAGACAACTTCTAAGTCTTCTAGAGTATAATGATCACAACCTGATCACTCTAGGAACAAACTGCTTAGATACCCTCTAAGACTTTCTAGAGTATTCTGATCAACAACCTGATCACTCTAGTTCTTACAAATTAATGTAAACAAAATCTTTTAAGAATTACAATGCTTCTTAAAAAGCTATTATCACAACTGTGATTTTCTCTTAAGTTTAAGCTTAATCTCACTAATATATTACAATAGCAATGTAGTGAGGTTGAAGATGAAGTTTGAGAGCTTTTTGAATTTGACAGCGTTTCTGTATATTTGCGCAAGTGTTCTATTCAGCTTCTCATCAGAACTTCAATTTATAGGCGTTTGAGAAGATGACCGTTGGGAGCATTTAATGCTTTGCGTATTCCGTACAGCATTGCATTTAATGTTTCACTCTTTTGTCAACTACCTCGAGCCTTGCTTTCGCTGTGTCTACTGACGTTGCCTTTAATAGCTTCTAACGTTCCTTTTGTCAGTCACCGTAGCCTGCCATCTTGTACTTGCTTCTGATTTGATGTTTGTGTAAACAACGTTTGAATATCATCAGAGTCAAACAGCTTGGTGCAGAGCATCATCATGTCTTCTGACCTTGAAGTGCTTCTTAGTGTGATACCATGAGAACTTCAGTGCTTCTGCTATTGATCTCAAGTCCTTCTCATGCTTCCATAGACCATGTTCTGATTCTGCTTGACCATCTCCAGATGTCTTTCCAGACCATGTTCTGATGTTGCATGCTGAACCTTCTGAGTCAGTGCTTCTTGCGCTGATTTTGTGCATACTCTTTATATAATTCCTGAAATGGAAATTGCGTAGTATTAGAGTACCACATTATCTCATACAAAATTCATATACATTGTTATCATCAAAACTAAGAATATTGATCAGAACAAATCTTGTTCTAACAAGACTTGCCCACCCGAGTTGCCCTTCGCCGCCCCTGAAACAGCGTCATCGTCATTGAAAGAAAAAGAGATAGAATCAGATGCTGCAGCTGTAACTTTGGGCACACACACTTTTGGTGTGTTTCTTTTCTTTTTCTTGCCAGGTTTGGGCCTAATAGATTTACGCAAAGGAACCGGCCCATTACAATCTGATAACTTTCTATACCTCAACTTTTTCTTTTTAACAGCACTCCCCAAAAAAATAGGGCCCACCGGAAAAGAGGAACAGGCTGACATGGAAAAAGGATTTGAATTTGTTTCTGCCGTGTGAGAGAAGGGAGCACTTTCTGCCGTCACATCCAAACATCCTTCTTCGTGACACGTCCCATCTCTAGCAGCCACAATTGCTTGGTCAAAAGATAAAGTCACTTTATCTATATCCTCTTCACCCCTCGAACCAATAATATAACGCCTATAGGGACTTCTTCTTTGTTCACCGGACCAAAGAGAACACCCTCATCGTCATCTTCACTCTCCCTCTCAAGCAACTCATCAGAGAAAACACCTCCATCCGTCCCTTTCTCATTCGCCGCATCCGTATGATCCTCCGCCCATTCCGAGCCCTCAGAAACCGAAGACTGATAAGAGTAGCCTTTGTTTTCCACTCTTAAAAAATTAGTACATTCCTCCTTCATCCTTAGAGAAAATAGAACCCCATCAATGGTAACATCCAAGAAGTTGGCTAGCACCATGTCAACAGGATTCTGATGAGAACTCTTGCGACATCCATGGATTTTTTGTTCAGAATATTATCGTCCGAACAAACGTAAACACCGAACGAATTCGCCAGTAATTCAAAGAACTCCACTGACCACGCGTGACAAGGAACCCCAAAGAAATGAACCCATGCAACCATCTCTTTGTCGATGTCATTAACATTCCAAGGCCTAATGGCAACAAACCATTGTTTCCACCAAGCTTGAGCATCACAAATGAGGTCATGGATCTCCCCTTCCTCAACTTCCTCAAGCAAGCATAGATTATCCCCCAGAGATGTGATCTTAATCTGGATATAACCCTCTGAAAAGAACCTGTCTTGAATAAAATGAGTGGTCCCCGGCGTTGAAACCACTCCGACGTAAGCCTTGGAAAGAGAAGCCCTAGACTGAGGGTCAGAAGAATATACAAGCCCATTTGCAGAAGAAGAACCAACGACAGGAAGAGACGAAACAACCTCAGCGAAAGATCTTCCTCCCTTCCGCCAAACATTACCCGAACCTCCTTCAACCCCTTTCTGCTTCTGCTCCCCAGCCAAGCCCTTACCTTTCTACCTTTGAACCACAAGATTCCAGACCGTGCCACCCCGTTCGAACCTTGGTAAGTTAGCATGGAGTTTCTTGCCGTCAATCTCAATCGAATCCAACCTCACCGCCAATATCCTTGAATCTCCTGACTCCCTGAATCTTCCAAACCCAAACCTCTTCCCCCATTTATTTCTCCTTGGAGATATAACCACCTCCACACACTTGCCCACACAACCGAAAAACTCGAACAAATCCTTAGCTTTAATCCTGTCCGGGAACTCAGAACAATAGACTGAAACGATGTAGGAAGCATAATCCTCACCAGCTTTCCAGTTAAACGGAAAGATATCCCACCTTGGTTTAACATTCTTGAAATGCTTCCTATTTGCCGTCAACCACACCATGCCTTGGAGGAAAATGGATTAGGTGGATGGAAGCTTTGATCTTTTCTAGTAAAATGTCGGTTTTGGTGAATGGTAGTCCTACGAAAGAATTTGTGGTTGAGAAAGGGCTTAGACAAGGGGATCCGTTGTCTCCTTTTCTTTTTGTCATTGTTGCGGAGGCTTTGAAGGGTTTAGTTAACAAGGCGGTGGGGTTAGGTGAATATGTCGGTTTCAACATTAGGCATGTAGCAACCTGCCTAAAAATTAAAACTTAGAGAGTCGCCACCTATTCTACCAAGGCGAATAGGAAACCTATGCAATTAAGAGATCAGGGTAAGATACTATATTCAGGTCGAGGGAAGGTGTTAGGCACCCTCAACCCTTTCCTATTGGCTTTGAATCTAAGGACAAAGGTTTATGGCTAAAATTGAGGTTTATAGCTAAGGAAGTGAATAGGGGAAAAATTGAGATTTTAGGGAAGGGGACTCGCCTTGTTGCCAAGTGCCTACGTATCTCCTTATGGAGAATCAGAGTCAACGTAGTTCGGGGAGGGTTGTACGCCTCAGAATTGATTATAGAGATTGTGTGAAGTTGTTTTGAAATTGTTTGGAGGCTCTTTGAATTGCCTATCGCAGTTTGAATTTGATTTGAAAGGGCATTTTGAGTTGCCCAGGATAAAAATCCTGTAGTATCGTGGTTTAGTGTATTTTAGATGTTTGGGCGTACAACCCTGATTTAATATGGCACTATTAACCGCAACGATCAATAGATTCGATCGCCATAGTTAACAGATTAGTAAAGGATTGCTGGCAATTCTAATCGATTGATTCGATTATCACTTTTAGCAAATTGATGTATTTTAATTATTAATTTATTAATTTATCGTTACCCCTCATAACCGATAGTTTCGATTACAAATAATAACGAATTCATAAGGGGAAATATGCTAATCATCATAACCAATAAGATGGTTAAAACCATTTAGCAAAATAAATATTAGTATTTTAATTTAAAGGATATGATTAATTAAATTAATCGATTATTAATCATCGCGACCAATAAATTTAGTCGGAACGAATAATAATTTGAATCCTAATGTTTTGATACTTTAGCCCAAATGGGAGGGAGCAAACCCTAATATATTAATCTTAATTAAACAAGTTCACTAAATTAAACCTAATTAACATAACAACTTAATCTACTAATAATAAAATAAAATAAATTATTGAAGAACCTGGTTTTGATTCTACGCAGCGTGCCTAGGAAGGTCCATGATACACCTTCATCTCTGATCCGTTGGATTGAAATCTTGATGTGGTCCAAAGAAGGTTATGATACAGGGTGTATCGTAAGCCATCTCACGTGAGGCGCATGCAACCTGTGGTGAATATTTGTTGAAAAAAAACACCAAGGCTGGGAATCGAACCCGCGAGTCCCTGGGAGAACACCAGCGCACTTACCATCCCTACCAATTGCTTCAGCTGTAAACAACGTGAATGAAAATTGTTATATTTTAAAACGTAACGGTGACAAAAATTAAAAGAAAGAAATCACGCCCAGCCATCTTCCTTGTTGCGTTTTTCCTGGAAAAATAAAAAACCCAGAACCTTTAGCCGTGTTCTTGTGTCGCCATGGACTTGTGAACCTGAATCTAGCAAGAAACAATGGATAAATAGGTTTCGGATACATGGATCAATCGCAAATTCCCCACCGAATCCATTGGTGGCCATGGTTTGAATCAATCTTCTCTAATTACAGAATCCCCAATCTGAAGATTGAGTAACCTAGCCATGGCGGATTCTCTAATCGTAAGAGCATTGTTAACTCATGGTTAACGTGTCAGGATAATTAGGAGGGTTAAAAATTGGCCTCTTGAATTCACAGTTTTGAAGCTTTGCCCACTCCTCTTTTCGGTCCCCCTCTGGTTTTTTTGTTTTCTTTTGTCGCCGGCAAAACGTGAAGAATAGGGACATCCGTGTAAACTCTGTCCAATAGAAATTAGCCTCATAAAAGTGGTAATAAGGATTCCATCCTTTTTTTCGGTCCCCCTAGTTCACTAAAAAAAGTTTTATTTATATTAGTCAAAACTAGGGTTATCTATCCCTAATGGGCCTATTGCCCAATTAACTTAATAATTAAAAAAAACTAAAAAGAATCCTAATAATAATAATAATATTTACATTAATGTTAATCCTAATAATAACTAATACTAATTAATAATAATAGTTAATAATAATATATATAAATTCTATAATAATAACCCTAGATAATATTAATAATAACATCACCTAATATTAATATTAATATTAATAATAAAATTAATAATATTAAATACTAATAGTTAGAAGTAATAAAAATTACTAATAATAATCCAAAAAAAAAACGCGAATGTTAGTAAAAGGAAAATAATATTAACAATTGATGAAACCCTTGAAACACCTGTTAATCGCACCCCATTTATTTCTCAGGATATTTTATAAGAGGGCGGGTTTGACAATAGGAATGTAAAACCCCATGACTCTTAATTTTGACCCTTGATGAATTAAAAGATATAGATCTGATCGGGCAAATTTTGGGGTATGACAAGGCGTAAGTGTTGTGTGGACATTTTACAATTCGCGGACGATACGTTGTTGATAGGTGAGGGGAATTGGAAGCAAGTGTGGGCTATTAAAGCTATTCTAAGAGGGTTTGAGATGGTGTCGGGCCTCGAGATCAATTACCACAAAAGTAAAATCATTGGTTTTAATGTTTCTAACAATTTCTTGGATATTGCTTCTAATTTTTTGTCTTGTAGGAGGGAGGATAATAACTTCACTTTTCTTGGGATTCCTTTAGGAATTAATCCTAGAAAGCTTTCCTCTTGGAACGTGATTGTGAGCAAGCTTAAATCTCGGCTAAAGGATTGGAAGGTTCGGTTGCTTAGTTTTGGTGGAAGACTCACTCTCTTAAAATCTGTCCTTTGTAGTCTCTCGATTTTCATGTTATCATTTTATAAGGCTCCTTTAGCGGTGTTGAAGGAGATTTCGAGATTGCAAAGCAATTTCCTTTGGGGTGGAGTGGGGGAAAACAAGAAAATCCATTGGGTGAGTTGGAAATCCTTGTGCTTATCTTTTGAGAAGGGCGATCTTTGTATTAGAAGGATTCGCGATTTCAATTTTGCTCTTCTTCAAAAGTGGCGTTGGAGAATTCTAGGTGGCTCGTCGGATTTATGGTACCGTGTTTTGAGAGCGAGATACGGAGACATCAATCTTCAAGTAGTGTCCGGTAACATCAAGGTTGAGAAGACGTTATCGAAATCTCATTGGTGTTGGATCTACTATCTTTGAAACATTGTTTTTTTGAAGACTTGTTTGTTGGTAGTTGTAGAGTTTCGATTGGCAATGGTTTTAACACCTCCTTTTGGCACTCTAGGTGGATGGGAGATTATTGTTTGAAGGATATTTTTCCGGTAGCTTTCGATACTTCGGCGTTGCAATTTGTTTCCGTTGCTACCATGGGAGGTTGGAGAGGAGAATCTTGGCATTGGGGTAATTTCGGGATGGAAGTTGAGGGCTGCCCTGTCGCTACTATTCAGGCTCAGCGGCTGAGAATTTTTCTGTCCGCGGTTCAGCCGCTTCCTTCAGTCAGGGACAGCACCGTTTGGAGCCCTGATCCGGCTTGCGGTTTTTTTGTCCGGGGCTGCTATGCTCTTTCGGACAGCTACCATGTTCCGTTAGGTCCGGAGAAGGAATTTTCTCTTGTTCTTAAGCTTATTTGGAAGGTTGTAGTTCCTCAAAAGATCAAGTCTTTTGGATGGAGATGTTGCATTAATAGGTTACCTACTAAGGATCTTCTTCAAGTGAAAGGTATCTTTATTCCTTCTTCCAACGCGTGTGTTTTTTGCGGTATGGATAGTGAATCTTTGTTGCATATCTTGTTAAAATGTGCCTTTTCTAAATTGATTTGGAAGGAAGTTGCTTCTTGGATCGGTTTTGATTATTTGGACTCCGAGTGCATCCTTAGTAGTTTTTGGATGTGGTTCAGATTTTGCAAATCTAAAAGGGTTTAATATACTTCACCCCCTGCCAATATAGCGAGATTCGGTTTTCCCCCCTGAATGATTTTTTTTACCAAACGCCCCTTATAAAACCCAAAACATGGATTTACCACTCCTTGTTACCACACTAGCTGACTAGGCAATGCAGCATTGGACACGGTGGCAATTTTTTATGGCTGACTGGGCAATGCAGCATTGAAATGAAATCCGTATGTTTACCCCCCCAAAACCTACATTTCCAGATTAGGGTTTTTGTCAAATTTAGAAACGAGAAGTAGAAGACGGAAGACGATGGCTGAAGACGGCGGCGCAACGGTGGAATCGGCTGAGGTAAGTGCTCATTTCTTGTTCTTCACCGGTACTGCATGTTTTATTTTGTCTTATATTACGTTTTGTATGCAGTTGAATGTAAGGTTTGATTGTTTGTTTCACCATGGAGGAGAATTCATGAAGCCTCACGACGGTGAGATGATTTACAGAGGCGGGGTTACGACGCTTATTACCGGTGTACACATTGAAAGCTGGACTCAGAGTCACATTCAAAAGGTAGTAAGTGGGTGGGGATATGGAGCTGGGTCGTTTAGGTTATGGACGAAAATTCCTGAAATAGATCCTAATTATTTCCAGATTAAGAGTGATTCTGATGCTTATGATTTAGATGCGTTTGCTTGTTCAATGAGAGTAGATGGGAAATTGTTTGTTGAACACGATGCAGCTATACACAGTAGTAAACCTAGGTGTGTGAATGAAAGTGTGGAGTTAGAGGTAAGTGATGAAGAGATCGTAGAAGGGATGAATGACAGTGAGGATGAGAGGGACACAGCTCTTGATGATGGTTTTTGAGTGGTTGATGTTACTTTACCAGTTAGTGAGGGCCCTATTGTAGCTGATTTGTTGACTTATCCTAGTAAGAGTAAAGGTGGGAGTGAAAATAAAGGTGAGGATGATGAATATATTAGTGAGGATTTACTAAGTTCTGATCCTGATGCCTTAGAGGAAGAAAAAGAGCCTAGGTTTGACAAGTTTAAGAAGGAGGAGCTTAATAAGGATTACAAATTTAAATGGGGTATGGAGTTCAATATCTTAGATGATTTTAGAGAGGCCATCCGTGAGTGGACAGTATTAAATGGGAGGGAAATTGCCTTTGTAAAAAATGAGAGTTATAGAGTGAGGGTTGAGTGCAAGGCCAAATGTGGTTTTTTAATGCTTTGCTCTAAGGTGGGCCATAAGCACAGTTATGCCATAAAGACTCTAAAAGATACCCACACATGTGCTAGGGTTTTGCATAAAAAAAGTGCAAGTTCTAAGTGGGTGGCTAAGGCTGTGTCAAAAAGATGAGAACATCTGACAAGGTAAGTATATGTGACATAATCCAAGACATGAGGCAAAATTATTCTGTTGGGATCACTATGTGTAGGGCATGGAAAGCAAAATTGAATGCCAAAAAAATCATTGAAGGAGATGTAGACAAGGAGTATGCAAATATGTGGAGGTATGCATCTGAGCTGCATAGGGTCAATCCTGGAAACACTGTGAAGATAAACATAGAGAGGCCTTTACCTACCATCCAACCAAGGATTGGATCTTTTTATTTCTGTTTTGATGGATGTAAAAAAGGTTTTACAAATGGTTGTAGACCCTTCATTGGGGTAGATGGATTTCATTTGAAAACAAAGTATGGAGGTCAACTATTGATTGCTGTTGGAAGAGATCCAAATGATCAATACTTCCCTTTGGCCTTTGGAGTGGTGGAAACAGAAACCAAATAATCATGGAGGTGGTTTATACAACTGTTAATGGAAGACATTGGGCAGGACAAAAGAATTGTGTTCATCTCAGATCAGCAAAAGGTAGAGTTCATTTTATCCATCATTCTGTGTCATTCTATTTCAATCCTTGCTTCTAATGATTGTTTCTTAATATGTTTCAGGGACCAAATGCTAGTGAAGAAGGTACTAGCAATGCTAGAAGCCAGTATGCTACAAACAATGAAGAAGGTCAACACAATCCTGGAAACCAGTCTGCTACAAACAATGAAGAAAATGAAGATACCAAGACTGATTCAGTGTTTGGAGATGTAACTGATGACATGATAAGCAGCATACCAGACATCCATTCTCAGGCATCAACAAGCAACAATTACAAGGGAAAGGGAAAGATGATTGACAAGCCAATTGTGAGGAGAAGGGTAAGTGAGAGGATAAAGGAGAACTGGTTCAAGAAACCAAAACCATTCATTGGTCCAGGTTCAAACCCTGAGCAACCTATTTGTATGGACATTGCTGAAGAGGAATCTTCAAAGATTACTCCAAAAAGGGCATCCAAGATTACTCCAAAAAAGCCATCCAAGATTACTCCAAAGAAGCCAACAAAGGGTACTTCAAAGAAGACATCAAAGGGTACTCCAAAGAAGACTACTCCAAAGAAGGGAACTCCAACAAAGAAGACTTGAATTTACCTTATGTTTAATTTGATTAGACCTTGTTGTTTATTTTGAGTAGCACATGTTTGGTGCACTTATGTAATGTTAAAGTGTGATTGGTTATTTTGAGTAGCACATGTTTGGTGCAAGTTATGTGCTGCTAAGACAGTGTCACCAAAATACACAATGTCAAACAAGGAGCTGTTAACCTAAGTAATACAATATGCCAATAAGCAAAAAACAGAGAATCAATATTGTCTTCTTCAGCCTCATATTAACAATTGTCTGACTTGCATTCTTCTTCTTCAACTTCTCAATTTTGTTTGTTGCGGTCTCTAACTTCACTGCTAGTATATCGCAGCTTTTACATTCTGATAGTTTCATTCTATGCACATTGATATGGTCTCTGATTTCATCATCCCACAAGAACAATTCACAGCTATTTACAGACTACAAAACACAATGAAGAATTGTTTAATAAAGACCAAATTTCCAGATAACATGAAATATAACTTTCAACATGATATTGAACAATTTTCCAGATAACAAAGAAGTATACTTACCCCAGCATTGCGGCATTTCCAGAACTTTCTGTTGCGATTTTGAACCGTGTTGGCCCCCCACAACTTCATTGGTCTGTCACAGCCACATCTGGGTAAATCTGGATTTTGAAACGAATTGACACTGCTACCATACGAGTTGCTATCCGCCATGAGTGAAGAAGATGAATATGGGATTGACGAAGATGGAGAAGGGACGATGATGGACGATGATGAAGCAAGGTTTGAGGAAGATGGATGATGGACGATGATGGAGAAAGAGAGGGACGGAGATGGAGAATGAAGATGAACCCTAATTTTATGAGGGTGGATCCAGTCAGCGCCACCGTGTCCAATGCTGCATTGCTCAGTCAGCTAGTGTGGTAACAAGGAGTGGTAAATCCATGTTTTGGGTTTTATAAGGGGCGTGTGGTAAAAAAAATCATTCAGGGGGGGCAAACCGAATCTCGCTATATTGGCAGGGGGTGAAGTATATTAAACCCAATCTAAAAAGGTTAAATCCGGAAGGGAAGGGACCGTTTGGTTGGCTATTTCTTGGTATATTTGGAAGCTCCGAAACGGAATCATTTTCCGGAATGCTTCTTGGAATGTCCTTGATTCGGTTTGGAGCATAAAGGCTCTCATTTGGCGGTGGTCATTTATAGGGAAAATTAACCATACCAACTACAATTTCTACGACTTTAGCAAAGCTCCTTTGTTCTACCTTTCTTAGATTGTATTTGGTGCTTAATCTTCTTTGTTGCGAGTTACTCTCGTTCTTGTTGTATTTGTTCCGTTAGAACTCTTTGTTCTATTAATATATTCCTTGATTACTGAAAAAAGAAAAAAAAATCTCTCACATCAATATAGTATATATTAATTATTCATTCATTCATCGGATAAATTAAAGTTACAAAATGATTGGCTAGAATAAAATTACCTAAGCCATTCCCGTTTTAAAATCGTTTGGATCTTTAAATCATACCATACTAAATTGTAACGTTTAAAAAACCAGACCGCAGCGGTGAATACAGCCACGACAAAACGGCATCAGAGTATTATGATACTATTATTCACCATTTTAAAAATGAAAAAAAATTATAGAAAAAACATCGTTATGGCTGAGAAAAAACACCATTATGTCCACGAAACACTGTTACATCCGTTAACATACAGATATTGACCAAATTTTTATTTTGAAAGTATAAATCAAATGGCAAAATCAAAATATTGAATTTTTATACAAAAATTTTGTTTTATTATAAAAATTAAATCACACTACTTTTATAAGAATCTTACTGTTTATACCTAAACAAGAATCTAATTTTTGTGCAATTGAAAAAAATTCACTGTCCGGCGACCTTATTTACAACGTAACATTTGTACCGACCGAAATTGCGAAGGCCGCAACGCGCTTGCAACGTAACTGCGACTGTTAAACCTTCCTAAATAGTTCATTCCCTAAAGTTTAAACTTGTATAGAATCATAGTCATGATTGTCTCTAAGGTTTTTCATATTGGTTTCTTTAAGCATAGAAAATGCACGACTATAAGTGATTATGTTTGTAAGAAGAAGTGTTACTTTCCCTGTGTTTGGTTTTCTACTACTCTTAATTAATAAGAGTACAATACAAAACACTCAGAGAAAACAGGTAGTTTAGGTCAAAAATAGACTTGCTAGTAAAAATGTAGTAAGAGTTTTATTTTTCTACATCATATCCTATGTAGAATTGTAGATTATAGATATAGCTTTGTTCTACACACGTAAAGTATACAAATCTTAGTCAAAGGGTTTAGTTTGCAGTGTAAAATAAATAAAAGTAAAGTGTATCTTTAGAATTTAGATTATGATCATTGTCGTGTACGTATTAGCCCAAAGCCTAGGTATAATTAATTAATGTTCAAAGATGACATTGACATCATTAATATAATAAATAGTATACTCAACAAAACACAAAGGGTTCTGTAAAATGTTCCTATTTTTTAGGTCACTTTTTAAAAAAGGAAACATATGTTGTGTGAGTAAGAAGGATTAGGTAAATAGATCATGTAGCTGAAGAAAGGGATGGGGCATTAAATACCAAAGCTTAGCTACCTAAGCTTACATATTCTAATGATATGACAGTGCTGCAAACTATATAAAATATTTCCTAACCGTACAGATTTCGAATTTTCTGAATTATTATGAATCATGATGATTTTTTGACAGTATAATATATAATATTAGGGTTTGCCGCAGTTGTTGCTGCATTGCATAATGCATATAGCCCAGAGAGAAAATAATGTACAGCACAGTCATGTCTTTGTCTGCAATATTGATTTGCATGCCATGCACTTGTGACTCACTCGATTTTTTTCCTTATAATTCCCACATTTTAAAAGATAAATTAGAGTATACATTCAATCAACAAAGAAACAGGTGTGGGTGAGTGTTTTTATAATTAATTCTATTAGGACTTTATTTCTGATTTATTCATTTTACTTTTGTATTCATATTTTTCTTTGTTTTTCAGGTGTTTGAGATGAGCAAGGCCTAAATATGATATATTGGAGCAAAATCGAGAATAAATTGAGAAGAATTGCACAAATAAAAGATGTTAAAGCATAATTCAGAGGTCACTACGATCGGGTCTTAGTACGCATTACGATCGTAGCACGTGCGGATGATTAGTAATTTTAGCACATTGTATAAGTGTTTTTTATAATTAATTCTTCGTATTTTATTTCTGTTTTATTCATTTTACTTTTGTATTCATATTTTTCTTTGTTTTTCATGTGTTTCAGATGAGCAAGGCCTAAATATGATATATTGGAGAAAAATCGAGAAAAGATTAAAAAGAATTGCACAAATAAAGGATGTTAAAGCACTATTTAGAGGTCACTACGACCAGGCCATAGTAGGCATTACGATCGTAGCACCGCATGTCAAACACCCTCGACCCCTCCTCCCTCCCCCTTTCTAAAAATGGGATTCATATAAGAAACCAAAGCCCACTACGGCTACTCTATAGCATGAGTTTCCACTTTCCAATTTTGATACTCCATAGAATAAAAGAGAGGGCACTACGGCAATACCGGTAATGGTTGCTACGGCCGTACTGCGTCCAACAACCACTACAATAAATAATACTCCCTCTATCCCAACATAACTGTCACATTCTAAAATGGGACTAATACAAGAAACAAGAGCCTGCTACGGTTACTCTGTAGCTGGTGTTTCCACTTTTCAATTTTGATACTCCAGAGAATAAAAGAGATGGCACTACGACAATGTCGGTAATGGTTGCTCCGCCCGTCCTGCGTCCAACAACCACTACAATAAATAATACTCCCTCTATCCCAAAATAGTTGTCACATTTTAAAAAAAAAATATTTGTCCCAAAATACTTGTCACATTAGATTATCTATTTGATTTTATTTTTAATCTTTCAATTGTACTGTCTAATAAATACACTTATTATTTTCTCTCTTACCATTGATGCTAATTTGATTACACCAATAGTTGATAAGGATAATTTGATAAAATCACTATTCTCTCTCTTTCATTTATTACGATTTCTTAATCTGTGTGAAAGTGTCAACTATGACAATTATTTTGGGACGGAGGGAGTACATTTTATAACAACGCTTTTACTAAATCCAACAAAAAACCGAAGTATAATTCATAAATGTAACACGTTTTTTTCTTTAAAAAAGTATCATTTATTCTTCCATTTGTAATAGATAACCAAAGGGTAAACTAATTCAGGGTACATGATTCAAATCCATGTCGTTTATATTTTTATTTCTTTAATATTGGTGTCTTTCTTTTTATTTTATTTTTTATTTAAAAATTAAATAATATATACATTCGGTTACACTAATAACTGAGCGGTATGAAACTCATATTTAACTATAAAAGAATTTGTTCACTAAGTTGTACCCTAAACCTAACTCATATACAGCCGCTCTATACTCGTAAACATCATTCTTTTGGATGCATTGCAAGATAGAAAAATTATTTGGTTCGGTGTTGTTGTTATTCAAACACCAATCTTGAACAAAATATCTTTTAGTTCTTGCTATCTATCTCATATAATGTTGTTGTTGTTAATATTGTTGTTGTTTATGAAGGAGCGAGATATGGGAGTTTGAATTGGGTTGCAGCAAATATAATTTGCAACTCAAAATACAAAGTTAACAAGTGAATAAAATAGATGAGCACAATTATTTTTATCCTGGTTTATTGTTAACGAAGTTACTCAAGTCCACCCGCCAAGATGGTTTTGCCTTCTATATAAGGACTTAATCCACTAGAACCAAAATAATTACAGACAACCACACTAACCGCAACCAATGCCTTCTTGAGACTCATGACTAGCACCTAGCCTTCTCAAGGAAACAACCACAATAAGCTGCGATCAACCTTGGTGACAATTCCAACAAGTCCAGCTGATCCTTATCGTGAAACCATTATGAACGTAACAACATTCTTCTTAGAGCTTCAAACTAGCACCTAGTCCCCCAAGGTGTTAGAACAAGATTGAGAATCTATGTTCAGAATCTAGTTTTGATGATAACAAGCATATATTTTGTGAGTAACAATTTTATTACTAATGATTTCATTGAGTGTGCAGATATTATGCTATAAAGCCTTATACGACAATATCAGAAGTTTAGTACAAAGAGTAAGAATTCAACAAGACAAGCTTCAAGGATTTAAACAGAAATATCAATATACATGAAGATCCGTTACAATAAGAAGATCACATGAATAGAAGATCAGAAGTTCTGATAGAGTAACGTAGTGACATACAAAAAGCTACAATAACAAAGGCACATGCGAACAAGAAAAGAAAATACAATTTCAGCCTAAAAGTGCAAAAGTTCAGAATCAAAAGAAAAACCGTTACAAACATCATCATTAGCAAAACGGTTGCAAAAAATTAATGGAATAACTCCCAAGGTTGATTGAAGAAGCAACCCACATGCAGGGCGTTGGAAAGACAAGTTTAACCAAGGAAACACGCTACCAACTGTCATCATCACGCTAGAGATAAGATTCTACCGCGAACAACACTTGTCATTACTGATTAAATCAAGACAAAGCATTCAAAGCAATCTTCAACGGCTAGTTTCCAACGGTAACACATCAAGCTATATATATATATATATATATATATATATAGATCAAACTTCAAACTTGAAGGTGTGCATCCATAGTATGTATCCATAACGCATCTACAAAGTGCAACAAAAGAGAGATCTTGAGAGAAAATATACAGAGAGCAGCTGAGCATGAAAGTTTAGATGAATAAATGTGAGATCATGCTTTAGTAGATACATTAAAGGCAACACATACTCAGTATGTGAAGAAAGAATTAATAGTGTTGTTATACACAGACAATATGCCTATGCAAAGTGGAGAAAATAAAGTGAGAACAACTTGAACAAGCAAGAGAATTAAGATTAATCAAGTTGCACCATCAAGAGGCAACATACATGAAGTGTTTGATGAATCAATTATGTTGAAATACACATCAGGTGCCTATGAGAAGAAAATCTAAAAGAGTGAAAAAGAAACTTCTGCTGTTATGCAATATGCTCCAATGGAGTCATAAGAAGTTCACAAATACTTGATCAGTCCATATATTGTTCATATTGGATGACAAAAGAAACTGAATATACTAAGTTGTTGCTCGAAAAGTGTTTCATGTTTACTGATGTTAATCAATGTGTTATCAGCTGTAGCAAGCTTCACGATCAGTATTGAAGATGAAGAAAATGGAGATCAACTGAAGAAGCAATTCAAAACAGAGCTGTTGCTCTAAATCTGCTTTTAGAAGATGAAGATCAAATCAGAAGCAATCAACAATAGAGCTGTTACTCTAAACCAGCTTAAGAAGATTTGAAGACGAAGATCAACATGAAGAAGCACTCAACATTCTGAGCCGATGCTCATATTCTGCTTATCAACAGACATGCATAGATCTCATCCAGAAGAAAAATCCAAGAAGAATACAAGATGTTTTAAGTCTTAGGAAACACATAGAGTTGTTGCTCGTAGTGTGTTATATCTTAGGAAACTTCTGATAGAATGTTTAGGCACCAGAAGTGACTTCTAGTTAGTGTGTCGTAAACATATGTACTTAAGAATAGGAGAAAATCTGCTTAACTAAGAAGCACACTTGTAATCTCCAGAAGATTGATGAATGTTATATCCTGATGGGATCACTGAACGGTTCATCATCTATGGTTAGTCACAAGCAGCTGGCTTGTGCAGGGTTAGTCACAACATGTTGGTTATGCAGGGATTAGTCACAGTAGTTGGTTGTACAAGAGTCAATGGATGTTATATTTATGGATCAGATCACTGAACATTTCATTGCAGTTAGTCACGAGCAGTTGGCTTGTGCATGGTTACTGGATTGATGAACGTTATATCTCGCTGAGATCAGTGAACGGTTCAGTCATCAAGGGGTTAGTCACTCACGGGTAGCTTGTCTACAATATTCATTTGCATGCCATGCACCAGTGAACCACTCGATTTTTTTCCTTATAATTCCCACATTTTAAAAGAAAAATTAGAGTATACATTCAATCTACAAAGAAACAGGTGTGGATGAGTGTTTTTATAATTAACTCTTAGGATTTTATTTCTGTTTTATTATTTTACTTTTGTATTCATATTTTTCATTGTTTTTCAGGTGTTTGAGATGAGCAAGGCCTAAATATGATATATTGGAGCAAAATCGAGAATAAATTGAGAAGAATTGCACAAATAAAAGATGTTAAAGCATAATTCAGAGGTCACTACGATCGGGTCTTAGTAGGCATTACGATCGTAGCACGTGCGGATGATTAGTAATTTTAGCACATTGTATAAGTGTTTTTATAATTAATTCTTCGTATTTTGTTTATGTTTTATTCATTTTACTTTTGTATTCATATTTTTCTTTGTTTTTCAGGTGTTTCAGATGAGCAAGGCCTAAATATGATATATTGGAGAAAAATCGAGAAAAAATTGAAAAGAATTGCACAAATAAAGAATGTTAAAGCATAATTCAGAGATCACTACGACCAGGGCATAGTAGGCATTACAATCGTAACACCCCATGTTAAACACCTCTGACCCCTCCCCCTCCCCCTTTCTAAAAATGGGATTCATACAAGAAACTAAATCCCACTACGATTACTCCGTCGCATTTGTTTCCACTTTCTAATTTTGATACTCCATATAATAAAGAGAGGGCACTACGGCAATGCCGGTAATGGTTTCTACGGCCGTACTGCGTCCAACAACCACTACAATAAATAATACTCCCTCTATCCTAAAATAATTGTCACATTCTAAAATGGGACTAATATAAGAAACCAGAGCCCACTACGGTTACTCCATCGCTGGTGTTTCCACTTTCCAATTTTGATACTCCAGGGAATAAAAGAGATGGAACGACGGCAATGCAGGTAATGGTTGTTATGCCCGTCATGCATCCAAGAACCACTATAATAAATAATACTCCCTGTATCCCAAAATAATTGTCACATTTAAAAAAAATTAGTTGTCCCAAAATACTTGTTACTTTAGATTCTCTATGCGATTTTATTTTTAATCTTCTGATTGTACTCTCTAATAAGTACACTTATTATTTTCTCACGTACCATTAATGCTAATTTGATTACACCAATAGCTGATAAGAATAATTTGGTAAAGTCACTATTCTCTCTATTTCATTTATTAAAATTTCTTAATCTGTGTGAAAGTGTCAACTATGTCAATTATTTTGGGAGGGAGGGAGTACATTTTATGACAATGCTTTACTAAATCCAACAAAAAACCAAACTATAACTCATAAATGCATCACGTTTTTTTCCTTCAAAAAGTATCGTTTATTCTCTCAGTTGTAATAGATAACCAAAGGGTAAACTAATTCAGGGTACATGATTCAAATCCCAACAACTGTCGTTTATGTTTTTAATTCTTTAATATTGGCGTCTTTCTTTTTATTTTATTTTTATTTAAAAATTTAATAATCTATTCATTCGGTTACACTAATAACGGAGCGGAATGAAACTCATATTTAACCATAAAATGATTCGTTCACTAAGTTGTACCCTTATCCTAACTCATATACAACCTCTCTTTACTCGTAAACATCATTCTTTTTTATGCATTGCAAGATAGAATTTTTTTTTTGGTTCTATGTTGTTGTTCTTCAAACACCAATGATGAACAAAATATCTTTTTGTTCTTGCAATCTATCTCACATAATGGTGTTTTTGTTGTTAATATCGTTGTTGTTTCTGAAGGAGCAAGAAACATGAGAAATTGGGGTTTGAATTGGATTACACGAAATATAATCTTTTTGAAACTCAAAATACAAAGTTAACAAGTGAATAAAATAGATGAACACAATTATTTTTATCCTAGTTCACTGTTAACGAAGTTACTCCAGTCCACCCGCCAAAGTGGTTTTACCTTCTAAATAAGGACTTAATCCATTATGATCAAAATGATTATAGACTACCATACTAACCGCAGCCAATGCCTTCTTAAGACTTATGACTAGCACCTAGCGTTCTCAAGGAAACAACCATAATAAGCTCTAATCAACCTTGCTGACAATCCCAATAAGTTCAGTTGATCCTTATCGTGAAACCACTTTGACCGCAACCACGATCTTCTCAGGGCTTCAAACTAGCACCTAGTCTCCCAATGAACAATCAACCAAGTCGATTACAAGTGTGTATTACAAAGGTGCTTTTAATAAGCATATTACACATTGTTTAAGTACAACAACGCAAAAGTTTTGATAAGCAAGATTTGCACTCACTTATTTTGTGCCAGATTTGCATTCTGTCTGCTGTGCAATAGATTGCACCATCAGAGCAATCAATTGCACCCGCTGTTTTTTAGCCATATTTGAAGTAGTGCAATCGATTGCACCATCAAAGCAATCGATTGCACCAGTGCGAAATGTGTAAAATGAAGGCAATTTTCAGCTTTTGAGTCTGTCACCATTTTCATGTGTGGGGTGAATGTTCTAGATTGCACAATTAATTCTCTACCTCATCATGATCAAATCCTATCATGTACCCTCATTTGATGACATGTGCACCACTTGATCATAATTTTGGCTCCAAATTCATTTACCAAGCCTAACTCCAAACCACCAATAATCCCAAGCCTAAATCCTATAAATAGAGGCCTCTACCTCTTCATTTCACAAGCTTTGATTGCCAAACTTACCTTGCTAGAATTTCTCTTGAATCTTTCTTCTCTCCAAAAACCATCTCACTCAAAGTTCATTTTCATAAAGTTAGTAAGATTCACATTGAATCTTACTAATATTTGAACTAAACCTTCATCCATTCTCTCTTTTCCTTCATTTGTTCATCATCAATTGTGGAAGATTTGAAGTTTTGAGCAAGAAAGTGGTAAATCTCTAGATCCATTCCATTATTCAAGATGTGATCTATTGTTGATTATGTTTGCTACACCTTTGGTGTTATATTGGTGTCAATTGCTTGTTATTTGATGGATTTTCGTGCACAAGTTGATCCATGATCACAAGGTGCTTCTAATTATGTTTAAACAAGTTTTTCTCCCTTTGATTGCTGTTTTTTTTGAAAAATTGCAGAGTGCAATCGATTGCTCTCTTAGTGCAATCTATTCCACAATTGTTAAAATGCGCAGATTTTGAAATTGAAGAGGTACAATCGATTGCACCATTAGAGCAATCAATTGCATGCTGAGCAGAATGATGTTTTTTTTCCTTTATTAAGCTTGTTTTGGTTCTAACTCTACTTATACCCCTTTCTTTTGACATTTTCTTTGAATCACAAGTTTAGAGGTCTAATTCCTCTCCAATATCAATGGACTTAGGGCGTTGATGGGATGAAAATCCTAATCTGCAATATTAAGTGATTGAACTTGTAAATGGAAGGAACTTTTGAATGTGATTCCATCTTTTACTTATTTTTATTTTGGTCGATAAAAGTCTTCAATATCATGGGAATTCATTTAGATTCTTGAAGAAGATGAGACCGGTACCTATTTTCTTTTCGTGCGGTATTGCTTTCAGAGAACGATCTACATAACGTTTCTCTCGCATGCATTAGCATAAAAATTGTTGACCGACCTCGTTGTAGGGTGACTTCTACATAAGTCACTTGGCGATCTACTTAACATAGCGCAACATTGTCCCTAAATCGAAAAAGATCAAATATGCCAGAGATTGTATGCGGTTGGTTTAAGACTTATGAAAGTTTATCGTGTAGTCGTTGTGATTTTATCAAGCTTCTGATGAACTTCCATTAAATTTAAACCCGAGATCATCATTCACTCACCATAGATCTTCATTACTAACAAATCGATGATATACTTGACAAGTTTCAAGATGGTCATCTTGCTAACAATTAACAATTAACTTTAATTTCCGCATTTTATTATATTGTTCTTTATATTTTCGCTTTATGCTTTCTTTTATTTTCGCCTTTTTTCATTCATCATGTTTATGTTTCCGCTATTTTCCCTTTGTCCATTTGGACGCATTGTTTATGTTTCCGCTATTTTCCCTTTGTCCATTTGGACATATTGTTTATGTCTCCGCTATTTTCCCTTTGTCCATTTGAACCATACTCTATTTTTGTGCTAAAACATTAATAAACCACTTAAATCATAAAAAACACTTATGGCTTTCTATGGACTATTGGTTACTATCCCGAGCATTTTGGAGATCTGGACCTTTTGGACTTAGCACCTCTGGCCCTTTTTATTCTACTGTTATTCTGTCTGGCATTGGGTTGTTGTCTATTTGTGTGTGCAGGTTTTTCCTCGAAAGTCCTTGATGGTTAATTCCAAGGCATTGTGATAAGGAATTCGTCTGAATACAACCGTTACTCTGCCCAATTTTCTTCAGAATTTTATAATGTATTCCAAAGGCTTGGTGCAAGTTGTGCTAAAGATAATCAAGTTCATCTGGATCCCCAAGTGGTGATGCGTTGGCTTAGTGTTGGTAGTCCAAAGGATGGGAAATCTACCTTGACTCTTAATGTCAAATGTTGTCTTCTTATTTTGGTTAGATCGTTCTTTTCCTTAGCTTTTATTTTACGCTCTATGATAGCCTCTTCATCTCCTCCCCTTCTTATATTTTCAAAATCTTCTCCCTTTTTCCAAAACCTTCCTATGTTTGCAAAACCTCTTTTAAAAATCTTTCTTAAAAATATATATTGCCCTTGTTGGCATTTCTTTCAAAAAAGTTTAGACCCGATTAATTGTTGTAGTGAGTTGCGATACCCCATGATTTTGACATTGATTGATTTGATGGAAGCTTTTCCACTTGAGAGAGCTAGTGGCATACTTGTTTATTTTATCCAAGTTGGAACCCTTCTTTCATTTGTGATTGAAAGAATCCATTTGTTCTCATGTTCAAAATCAATGGCTCAGTATTCTCTCCGACGATGATAAAGTGTTTATTCCTTTTAAAAAAACTTCCCTTTTAAGTGGAACTACATTAGCTCTGACTTCTCCATTGCACTGAGGAGGTATGTAGGCACAAGATGTAATGTCTTGCCGAGCTTATTTTTAAAATCAAACAAACCTTTCCTTTTGCACCCAATAAACACATATTTTCAAAAAGGTTCCTGTGGAGTACCACAGATATGAAGGGTGCTTAAAACCGTCCCCTTGTATAATCAACACCCGTACCTAAGATCTCTTTTTGTTTTAAAAATAAACTTTGGGTTTATTACGGTCTTTTCCCATTTCCTTTGGAAACAATAAAGCGCGGTGGCGACTTTCACTGAAATAATGAGTCAAGTCAATCTAATGGCTTTGATCTCATATTTTCCCCGCTACAGTCACAATTTACGTTAGTACTTTATGGTCACCATCCACGCAAGCCATCCTTGATCTTCTAACTCTTTAGAGGCTTCTGATTTTATGTTGATTGAAGCATATTGTAGATGATCGGAACTTAAATCTTCAAACCTAAGTCTTCGAGTCTTCAGAGCTTGTTCAGCATAACCTTTATCTTCAGAGTCTTCAGCACTTGGTCTTCAGAAGTGATGTCTTCAGATCTTCACAGCTCATTCAGCAGAACCTCGTCTTCAGCATTATCAGAACATGTGACACAGAAGTAAAGTTTTAGAAGGCCTCCAAAGCTTCCCTTACAAAGTCACGATCATAAGCTCTTGTACTAACGTTCCTTAGAACCGTTGCAAAAGTAACATTCCAGAATCTTGACTTCCAATGTAGCATAACACTAGTATTATTTCAGAGTGTTGAGTTCAGAACCTGATAATGTCACACGCCTTCTTACCAGAGTCAGAACCTGTACGGTAATAGCGACACACTAGAAAGAAAATCGTTAGTGTATATAATTGTTCCTTGAGATAACATATAAAGTTATCATCAAAACCTAAGGCAAGATACAACACCAATCTTATTCGTACAATCTCCCCCTTTTTGATGATGAAAAACCAAATTATTTTAATAGAACAATTTATACCAGGTAATCACCATGAAAATCAAATTCAGACAAGCTAACCAGCTCCCTTGAAACTGTTAATAATTTAAAATTCATTTAAGCTTGTTCAGAGTCTTCCTTTGAGCCCAAGACTCGCAAAATAAATTTTGAAGTACACAATGAACTGTGGAGAAGGAATACTTCTCATTAATGTCTCAATAGAGTCTAAATTGAGCTTCCTGGTCTTCATCTCAGAACCTGGTGTACTATCAGAACACTATGAGTATTATAACCTAGTTTAGTTACTGTCTCAATACCAAGCATCAAACATCAGAATTTATAGAGTTGGTTATCTAGAAGTTTGATTACACACCAGAAGGTGCCAAACATCATATCATCAGAAGGTTAAGAACCTGAACCATTTTCTGATATACCATGTCTCATAACCATGCCTTTTGCCCGTGTCTTGGACCATGTCATAGAACATGTCTTCTGACCATATCTTAGACCACATCTTAGAATATGTCTTCTGACCATGTCTTTTGACCATGTCTTAGAAGATATCGTTAGACAATTTCTTTTAGAACATGTCTTCTGGCCATGTCTTCAAAAGGTTCACAACCTTTGAAATATTACCTGAACAAGAGCAGACTTACTACACTTCCAGAAAGTTTGGAACTTCTGAAGTATTAGAGTCCGGTACTTTAGAACCTTGATTACAACAGCTTTCGGATAGTCCACGACTTTTGAACAACTTTGTAAAACAACCAAACTTTGCTAGAGGACGCATTTAACATTCTTTTAGATAGGTCACAACTTCTGAACAAAATGCTTAATTAGAGATAACCCTTGAATTGCTTCTAGACATTTTCTAACTTCTGAAGCATCAAAGTCAAAATACCATACTTTCAGAAAGTTTACAACTTCTGAACAATAGGTGTTATCAACACATGATCACCTTACTTTCAATCATTCCACAACTTTTGAACAGTGAAGGTATCTGAGCATGATTTAACTATATTTTCAGAAAGTTCACAACTTCTGAAGTATGCGTTGTATCAACGCACACATGTATTTTAATTAGAGTGAGCTTGCGGAATATTAGAGCGTAGGTTCACAACCTCTTTTCTCATAAAGCATATAACTTCTGAACACATCACAATGTTAGAGCAGAAATAACTTTCAAGAGAAGTAGAATAACAAATTAAGATCCGTTTTAGACAATTTACAACTTTTAAACAACGTCACTTTTTCTAACATAAGCTTTTAGCTCATCAGAGCAACTTCCATTCATCTTTGATCTTGATTTCATCTGCTGACGACAATAGCCTGATCTTATCTTCTATCATTAACACCATCTTGATCTCCGTTTTCAGATGTTAGCTTCTCAGGATCCTTAGATTCCTGACGATAATCTTCTGATAGTTTAGTTAGATTACCTGTCTATTAAAGCTAGTGAACTTTGACAAAGTTCCTGAATAAAACACCAAACATGGGTTAGTAGCAACAACATTTTTTATCATGTTTAACATGTTTGGGCTTTGAGCATGAAATTAGACATTATCAAAATCAATACTTTTCTCCCCCTTTGTCATTATCAAAAAGGATTTTGTGTGACAAAGAAAATAGAAGTTTTCATTGAAACAGAAGAGATAAAGATACAATTGTTTCAGAAACAAAAGAAAGCTATTCTTAAGTTCTGATACAAAGGTTTATGATCTAAGCATCCTTCTTCTCCATATAAAGGGGTGTCTTTATCACTACATAAGATATCATAAATATGAGCATTCTTAAAAGAAGATTCTCCAATATCAAAGAACATATCCTCTAGTTGATCCTCCATATATTCATCTTCATCCACTCTTTGACTTTGTGGCGCCCGACTTTCCTCTTTATCTACCTCACCATGCCACGTCCATATTATATACTTTTGACAGATACCATCATAACAAAGGTGCTGAAATATTTCTTTCTTTGTACCCTTACTGATATACGCGCAAACAACACAAGGACAATAAAAGATACCATTATTGTCGGGAAGATGTTTATCAGCGTATTCAAGGAATTCAAGAACTCCTTTCTCATAAATCGGACCTAATCTATCGGCTTTCATCCAACTACGATCTATAACAACTTCTGAAATTTATACATGTAAAATAATGTGAATGACACACCAAAATCTAAACCTAAGGAAAATATAAACCTAAAGCATATGAAAAATTTACTCTCATACTGACTTGAGCATATATATACAATGAAAAAAGGAATAAAGATGTTGAAGAGTACCGTACTTCGAAGTTGAAGAATCTTATGCACGTAAGGAATCAAGATGTTGAAGAGTACCGTACTTCGAAGTTGAAGAGTCAAATGAACAAAGAGGGTGAAGATTTGAGCATATACAACATAAACCAAGCAAAACCGAATGAAGATCTTGAAGAGTATCGTACTAGGAAGCTGAAGAAACAAATGAACGAAGAGGGTGAGGATTTGAGCTCCAAATGAATGGATACGAAGAGGGTAAAGATTACGCCACCTCTGTCGTCTCTGGCTCGCTTGTTCACCTAGGGAGTCTTATGAAAGAAATTCGAAATAAGTTTTGTTTTAATTTATCAGTAAACCCTTTAATCGCGGTTGAACAAAATAACCGTAGTGGAAACTTAAGTCCTCTAACAACGGTTGGTGTATTAACCGTTGTTAACTCATTTACAATTTTTTTAAAATAATGGAGATAGGTGACACACGCTTAATGTAGTCTAAAAAAATGGAAAAAAAGTAGTTGGGAATCGAATCGTGCTACACATCATTTTTTTACTACAGTGCTTAAAATCAACCGTCATTAAATTACTCTTTATAAATCCAGCAACTCACTGGACGCGAAAATTTTAACCTATTACTATGGTGTATATGAATACGTTGTAAACATGACATTGTTGTTTGTGCATTTTGTAGTAGTGATTAATGGTATGGGAGAAGAAGTGCAATCTCCTTGTTGAAACAACTTGAATCAAAACAAGTAGAAATAAGGGATGAGGATGAGGATGAGAACGAGAAGGAGAAGGAGGAGGAGAATGAGGAACAAGAGGAGGAGGAGAAACAGGAGGGAGTTGATGAATGGGATGAGGACGAAAATTGTGATTATTATGGTATTATACATTATTTATTCATTGAAAATATATATTTTCTTGCTTGTTTAAGAATAAATTAATTTAATATTTGTGTTATTCTTATGCATATTTATGGAAATTATTGTTTGTTTGTGCATATGTTTTTTTTAATTTATATTTGTTAATGTACATTAATCAATTTGATGTTTTTATTTTTGTTTATAGATGGAGTACGATGATAAGACAAAGGGTGGAGGAAGAGGTATTGTTAGAGGTATCGGTATAAGTAAGAGAGGTATGGTTACCGCTACTTTGTCACAATCTATTACTGACCAACCTACAAATACTCAACTTCCCCATTCTACTTTTTCCCCTCATCTTTCACCCGAGAGAGTTAGGGGTACCAGTACTTTATCACACATAATTATTAGGAAAACTAAATCATTCCACATCTCACTGTGGAAGCGGTAGAGGCAAACAACAAAAGATTTGGAAATATTTATCTGAGAATTATCGTGCCCACAGAGATGGTCGTTAGAATGTCGTTCAACGGTTTCTATGTTTTCGAGGCCGTGTTTGAATGGATTAAAGTATGAAAACAGAAAATAAAATATATGAACGAAAAATAAATACACTCTTAGGAAAGAATAACTTATCAGACATGCAAATATACTCACTCGTCACAAACTTAAATTAATCGACCAGTTGCACTCAATCTACAATACTCGTCACTATCATCAGGTGTTTCTCATAACAGTGTTCATCTCGGAAGCACCTATGAGACCAACTCACAATCAAGGTTATCTCTAACGCAAAGTTGCGAGAACATCCATATTCTAGCTTTGGTGATCTCTCGCGTGCAATTCAAACACGAAAGCATTAAGATTTGACACACATGTGATTGTCAGCTTTAAATCCATCTATAGAGTTTAGAAACTAACAGATTTCCATCCCTAATCAGGATCCGTGGAGTTTATCTCTAAAGCAGCACAAATCCCACACATAAATGCAAAAAGATTATAGAAGATAACAATAACGATTTATAAAGTAGATTTTATACAACGCTATGAGCGATAAATATACATAAGATTCAAGTAAATATACAAACAAAACCCAACACAAGTGAAATACACAAAGAGGAAAAGAGATAAACCGAACATCTCGCGGTTTGTCAGCTCTGATTGATGAGCAATTCACCTCCGATCATCCAAATGTACGACCCAGTGTTGTTTTCTACGCTAATCCTAACCTAAGAATGTACGACCCAGTGTTGTTTTCTAAGCTAATCCTAACCTAAGAATGTTGAGATGAAATATTTCATCATCTGGAGCAACATGTCAGACAATATGTCCTATGCAGAGTCATTCGGCATCGTGATTATTTAGGCTGGGTTGTTGGATCGGTTCAAGATTTAACAGATGCAGAATATTATGGGAATATTATGAAGTCCTATGTGGCGCTGATATGGCACTGATTTTAAAGGTTTGGAAGATTCAAATCATAATCAAGAAGAATATGCACTTTATAATTATGGAAATAAATTAGGAAAGTTATGATTGAAGACCTATTTTTATGCAGAAGTTTCTGCAGTCTTGCAGCAGCTGATATGCTGTGATTAGAAGCCACAATCTAGTTGGGAAAAAGGTTGTAAATAAAAGTATTTGTAACCTTAAAGAGTACGGGTCCAAGATGTAGAAGCATTATGGCTTAGTCATTGTGCCACTCTCTAGGAGAGTTGGTTTGTGTGATCCACTCGGGTTGTTTGTTAGACTATGTTATAGAGTTGTAAGTCTCATTATTGTTCTCCTCGAAGCTGTGAAGTCATAGTGAGTATTGTTCTTGAATGAAGCTTTTAAGCAGGATCAAGTATTCTTGATTAAGAGGTTCTTAATCTAGTATTTCTTTGTAATTGAAGATTCAGGTAAAGAGCCGTAAATATCAGTAACTGGGATTGTTATTGTGAGATATCACTACGGTGATTGAAACTCACAGGGCTTTCTCATATCTAGGAGGTTTCAAGATAGAAGTTGCATTGGATATGGGTTAAGTGATAAGTTGTAAACTGGAGGTTGTTTAGCTTCAAATTGATACTACTAATGTGGATTTCCTTCCTGGCTTGGTAGCCCTCAGAGTAGGTGTTGTTGTACATCGAATTGGGTTAACAATTCTGGTGGGATTTTTACTTTTCAGTGTTGTGTAGGTATGTTTATACCTTGCCTATGTATTTTGTTCAGATCAGATGTCTCGACATGTCATAGGACATCTGAAGCCTGATATACCAGAATTTCAGTAAAAAAAATGCAAGTTTTAATAACTTCCTTTAACTTAATAATAAATCACGATTTTATCTTACAATTTCTTTAAATTTTTTGTAGATTTGACCCTCTAATTCAGCCTACGCATGAAATTTCAAAAATCATCAAACGTAAGTTTGTAGTGTCTTGGGCAAACTATGTAGAGATGGAGGGTAAGGAAGAATATAAAGATGTGAACAAATTGTGGCTTGGAGAGTTTGAGGTATGAAACGATAAGGATGACTTAAACATAATTCTTAATATAGTGTGGATGGAAATCTTAATTTGTTTTAGTTTAAGTAGCAGAAGATATTTAGAGCAAGCACTGTTGTTGAAATAATAGTTCTTAATATAGAATCATAGTCACTGAATAATTTGTAGGAACTTTTACTTGTATCATAATCACTTTAACTGATTTGAGGTATAATTTGTAGAATTACTCCAAATGATAATTTTTAGGAACTTAGTTACTGAATATAAAATTATTTGCATTATGGTATTCAATTAATATCCTTAATGGAATATCGTTGAATTGAACCACCATTACCTCGCTATTTTCGAAGTCCAATATAATTTTTTTCTATTAACTTATATTGTCTATATTGTAGAGAAAATACAAATGGCTACCTGAACATGAGGAAAAAAATTAAGAAGATATTTGATCATAAAGCCTTTGATGCATACTCAAACACAATGTATAGCATGAGAAAGAAGACTGGACCAGGTGATTGGAAGAAAAATGAAATTCTGATAAGTGGAAAAGAAAGTCACAAATTAAAACTCACTATAGAAGATCTTTGGATGGCCCACTACACGCTGGAATATCAATTCCAACAACTGAGCACTATAAGAGATTAGTAAGAAATTTAATTTCTTTTGTTATGTTAAATATTTCAATTTTAATTAACATTGATTTATAATTTTTTTTCTTTTTTAGAAAAATTTCTCGGATACGAATCCAATTTGTTGGGAGTTATTTCAAAAAACACACAGAGTAAAGGGTAACCCAAACAAATGGGTTTCTTCAACATCAGATAGGATTGTTGTAAGTTACAATTTCAAAATCTTTTTAAGCATGTTATTTTAATGTTTATTATAATGATATACTAATTCTTTTACCTTATAAAATGATTGTACTAGATGTGGTTGTTCTATATTGTACATCGTTATGAATTAATGTTTGTATTGATGATGTTCTAAAGATATATGAATGTTTTTATATGCTAACATGTATGTACTAGATGTGGTTATATTATGTTGTACCAATGCATGAAATAATGTTTGTAATAATGATATTATAATGGTGTATTAATGTTTTTATCTACTAAAATGTTTACACTAGATGTAGTTGTACTAATGATGTTCTAATGCATCAACTTATGCTTGCAATGTTTTAAAAACCGAACCGGAGAAAGAACCGTTAAAACATGCGGGTCATGGTTCAAATAAATAAATATATTATTAAATATTCTAATAAATTTAAACTAAATAAATAAATATATTAAATTTAAACATGCGGGTCATTGAACAGTATATTAAATTTAAACTAAATAAATAAATATATTATTAAATATCCTAATAAAATTAATTTATATCATAATTTGTAAAATAACATTTTCAAATAAATATGATATTGAAGAATGCAATGTAAGACCCAATAACAAATCATAAAATTAGTTAATTGCTTAACTCCAAGCCATAACTTCTTCATCAGACTAATTTTTTACATCTCTTTAAAGACCAACATAGTTATACCATGTCCACAAACATTACATTATTTCTTAATTTTCTATTACATTTACATTATCCTGTGACTTTCAATTTTTTTCTTTACTTTCCATCTATACAATTTTAAATATTTTCTATAATTAATTTTTTAGATTTAAACAAAGAAATAAAATGAAGTAAGACATAAGAAATTATCTTTGATTTTTTTAACCGTCTGGTTCACCAAAACCGGTCCTGATTTTACGGTTATTTTGGTTTTTTGCGCTTGAAGCAATTTTATTCCAATTTTATAGACTTCACCGTTTATTGGTCCAACCGAACCGGATTAGACAACGGTTCAAGGTTGAACCAGTTCAACCGGCTGGATCAATCCGGGTTTTAAAATATTGTATGCTTGTATTAGTCTTATTATAATACTTTTATCTACTAAAATGCTTGTATTATATGGGGATGTACTAATGCATGTGCTAATTATGGTTTTACTAAAGCTTGTGACTAACATCAAAAAATTTAATATATTATTGATGTATACTAACACAAATTAAGGATTGCTGCAATGTACGTTAAAATTTTGGATTATTTCAGTTTATTATACTAGTGCAAATTTAGGATCGTGCGAGTTCTTATGAACTACTAATATTATGTTATTTTGTGTTTTAACTGATTATATTCTTCCTCTCTAATTAATTGTTATTTACAAAATGAGTATGAAAAAATAATTATTATGAGGGAGTCACAAGAGGCACCTGGAGATGATGTTTCTAGTGATCAATCTGACAACATCATCTTCTTAGATGCTATTGGAGGAGTGGACAAGAAGGGCTGTATATATGGTTTGGGACCAGATGAAGAAAAGTACAAGTCGTCTAGATCTTTCACATCTGATGGTATCTCACTATCTGATTATGAAGAAATGAGGACTGTTATTTCTGGTTTGTCTGTTGAAAACAACACCCTTAAAGAGAAACTTAAGACTCATGAGAATTTGGTTTGTGCATCGCAAGAAGACTCACATTTTCTTAGAGAACAATTATTCCGATTTATGGAAAGTTTTTCTGCAGGTCATCAACCTCCACATTCGGATCAAAATCCGTCTTCACCCACTTGTAATACAGTATTGAAATGTAGTGAACACACTTTTATTTGCCATCTCTTAGTTTTAAAAACAATGATAGTATTATTTTGGTTGTAATTTCTTAATTTTAAGAGTTTTTTCTGAACTATTTAAATTGTAAAATCTAGTGCCAACAAAAAAATACTATAATTTTAATATTTAGTTTTAAAAACATACTTTTAGTACTATATTAGTTTTGATTTGGGGAATATTTATGATATTAAAAAAAACAGTTTCTTGTGTTTCATATTATGATTGATTTATTTTAATTATGATGATATAGTAAATTCAGTTTCAGTATTAATTAAATTTGGCAGGAAATTTACAATTTAAATATTTTCAAATAGGCTCTCATTGATTAGTGATGGAATATAAATGTCACTAAATCATGATCATCTAATTTTGTGACATAATAAATACGTCACTAAATTATTCACTTAATTTAGTGACGAAAAATATCCTTAATAAAATGAGTATTCATATATTAATCTTAAATAATTAGTGACAAAATATAAACATCACTAAAATATAATTACTGATGTATTTTAAAATCCCTCACAAATTACTGGAGGTTTTCTATTCATTCTAAGTGACAGAACTTTAAATTTAGTGATGGATTGGTTCCGTAACTATTTATGATGGAAATTGAATTCCCTCACAAATTGTTTGCGACATTGAAATTCGGTACGGATATTTGCATGTCGCTAAATCCGTCACTAAATGCTTTTGTGACGAAATTTTAGTGAATTTGTGACGAAATAATACTCTCTCTAAATTCAATTTTTTTAGTAGTGTAACATCTGTCTCGACATTGTTCTAATGTTAGGACATCAGTATTGACATGTTTTGCTTGTACCAGAGATTTCCAAAAACAATGTAAATTAATAAACTTTGAAAATTAATAAAATGAATTAGCAGTTGTTGCAGATCTAACCCACTACAAGTGCAACCTTTTTCACTAGGTGGAGTTAAAACGAGAGGTAAAGTGACACACTTTTTATAACGTCTTTCATTATGTTGCATGTGAAACGGAGGTTACACCTCATATTCAACTGAGGTCAAACCTGTTTTTTCTAGTAGTGTGAAGATTCTTCTAAAGGTGACAATAGTGATAGAGTTAAACTCTAATTTGGCATGCATCCAAACATTATGGATCCTATGAGGTGATTCAAAAAAACATCACAAAAGTCGAGTACTCCACTAATGGGAATACAAAAATTGGAAAAACTTCAATAGATAGGAGTTTCTTCGATTGAGGAACCGTCGCAAATGTGTCATAGCCAACTATATCATGTCAGCTGAATGTAAACCAAATAGTGAATAAATATGGCATGGTATAGATTGGTTAAAACTGGACATCTCTCCTTCAAGTTATACGATTGAAGTGTCATTGGCCGCCGCATATGGAATGTTGTTGACCGCCTTATCTCGAGTTTCCTTCTGAGATTGAAATTTTGGTTTCAGTAACAAAGCAGTTGTTGCCCCGTCGTCTTAGATGACATTGCCTACGAGTGTCATTTTTCTCGGGAGCCATTAGTAAAAGTGTGTGTGTTTTTTTTCAAGGAAAGGAAATCTTGAGCTCTTACTTGGTGACAACTGATTCGAACTGACCTGTTGTCCTGGATCATGATGAGAGACTAATGGAGATGGTGAGCAATCATTAGGCGACGAGGGTAGTACCTACAAACTCTCTGAAACTCACGCCATCAAGTGAAGATGAAGTGAGAGGTTGAGAGGTAAGATTTGTGTAATTATTACACAAACTCAAAGACTTATATAGTTGTTTTAGGGAGACCAGGATTACATATGATGGAAATTATGAGCTTTGATGACCTCTGAAATCTTTGTTGTGGTCGTATCCGTTGTTCCCGTCAAGATTTTCAGTTGACTGTTAAAGACAAGAATTGAGTCTTAGAGTTGTTGAGTGATAGATTTGGCATGGACTCATTTCAAAACAAAAGATGTAATATGTGTATGGTTCCATCAAACATGGACCTTAAAAAATTTGTCCAAAGATTAATTAATAGGCTATGTTTGGATATCATAAAATGAAAGAGTGAAATGGAATAGAGCGAAGTGGAATAAGGATTTCACTCAATTGTTTGAAAATTTTAGGACGGAACAAGATAGATTCTTCATTCCACCCAAATCGAAAAGAGAGAAATATGGTGTAAGTGATGTAATGGAGTCCATATCAATCCATTTCACTCTGCTCCATACAATTTTAAAAGATTCTATCATTCATTTATTCCTATACTGCTCCACTCCATTCAATTCTGTCAATCCAATTAAAACCTTATATTATTAACAAACTTTAATAAAACACTACATCTCATTTTCATTATTATAAAATATAATTTTTTTACTTGATAAAACAACAAGTGTCCACCTTAAAAATATTTAGGAGGTCAATATATTACCACCCAAAAGAAAAAACACAAACCTACTTATACTAGAACTAGTAGGCAGCAATCATCATTAAATGTATAGGAAGTTATCATCATTTGTAATTGCAGCATGGAATATAAATTGCAGAATCAGTTAACATCTGTCATCTGCTGAAGTTGTTGCAAGTACATTTCAATTTCTTGAATTCATAGAGTTCTAACCATGTCGATATAATCTCAAACAAACCAAAAGACCAATAACATCATCTCAAACAACAAAACTCCAAAACCAAGAGACACTATAATCAAACACCACACAATAGAATCAACAACAAACAATTCATATAGATCCCAACACAATAAAGAATTGGTCCACCATAGATACCAATATCACAATCACATTTAAATTTTTCTCAATACAATCTACTATTCAAGTAAAGACTACCCAGATGCCCTAATTCAACTCAGTTAATAGCTGCATAAATCCGATTACAAAGACGCGTGCTTTGAAATCGATACTAGATTGTGAAGGCCTTGTTCTAGACTTCAACCAACTCTCCATTTCTGATCTCGGACACATGTTCTACCTTCACAATCAAAACAGAATATGTACATATTACGGGGACTTTGCATATCCTTGGCATCTCATTGTTGCCACGTGTCAGGGGGAACAACCTCTAGATATTGTCACACACTATGGCCATTCTACGGAGCTGATGATTTTTCACTGTGGAGACCATCGTTGGACGAAGATCCCCAATGTGGTAAAATCGCAAGGAAATATTTGCATTTTCAAAGGCAGGCCTTGTCTCTTTATATTAGATTTTAATAACTTATTTAAATTTCCTGTAAGAAACATTTCAAAATATAAATTTTACTGAACCTGTACACTGCTAGAAAAAGCTTAAAGATCCTGAACTTTAATTCTGCTGTACTTGCTTCTCTTAAAACCAACACCAAGTGGTGGTATATAACTATATATAATATATAGATATAGCTTCTTAATTATTTCCTATATGTCAGTTAATGTTAACTATAGTTTTTCAACAATTAAAATTATGTAAAATATAATAGATCTAATAGAAATAAATTTGAACTTTAATTTATATAATTTATATGATATCAATTTATCAACCACACTTTAAATATTGGCTAGAAATAATACACGCAGCATAGATATCTTTTGAAGCCAAATTGTCACATGCCCTTGGCTGATCTTTGAGCAAAACAAAAACAATAAAAATTCAGTACAGAAAAACAGACATTGTCTAAAGTGAAAAATAGGGCAGAAAAATTAAAATGTCCTCAAATGATAAAATGATTCCTTCTAAAAACACTTTTAGAATAGTTCATTCTGATCTCAGAATATGCTGATATATATACATCAGCTAATATCTATTTTGACTGTTATTGCATTCTTCCCATGATTTTCCAAAGATTTGAAGCCCTAGAAAATCAAAACCTAGAAATTGTAAGTATCAAAAAATTAAAAATTTATAAAAAAAATTGAAACAATTATTTTATATAGATAGATAAAATTACCTGATGATAGATTCATTCTTGATATTGCAGAAAAGTTTGATCTTCCATTTCCAGCAGCATTGTTGTTATTATTATTATTATCCCAATTTTGTGTTAACATTGGAGAGTCATTGTGATCAAAACATGCTTCCTTAGGCATCAAATTAGTGTTTTGTTGATGATGATGATGTGAAGAAGATTTCTTCAACTTTCTCTTAATCACAATTGATTCCTCTATGAAGTTAAAGATATCATCTCTTTGAACTAGTTTCGAATTTTCCTCGTCGTTCGGCATCAATTGATGAAGAATTTGTTGTTGATTATGCTCAGTTTCTGGGTACTTTTCCTTCAAATCTTGAATCTTCATTTCACTTGTTCTTTCTCTTGCTCTTGCTCTTGCTTTTTCTCTTGAGTCTTTCATCTTTGAAGATTCCTTCTGTGCCCTTTTCATTTTTCTCGCTTCGCCTTCTTCTCCGTCGGACGAAGAAGAAGAGAAGCTATGATCATCAACACCATCCTCACCAGAAGCTATATTGTTTTTGCTTCTAGTTAACTCTTCAATTGCTTCTTTTGATTTGTTGAAAAGCCACTCCAGTGTGTTGCTAGCTTTGTCAAACCCTAACATGTCTTGAAGATCGAAGAACTTCCGCGCTATCTCGATCGAGAGTCTCACCCTTCTGTCTCTCAAACCTTGAGATGTATGAATCTTGCTGTGCCGGTCTTTCTTCGCCGGTTTCTTCACCGGCTTCTTGGCAAGCAAATTCGAGAAGTTGTAATGAGAAGAAGAACCAGTTAGATCTTGTTTCAACATTGCAGCATAATCAGCAATAGCCCAATTTGTTAGAGTTTCAGGATTCATTGGAACATGATGATGATGATGTGAAGTTTGTGTGTATGGAATAGAAATAGTTGGATCATGAAGAAAAGTGTTGATGTTGTTTGTATTGTTGTTTGAAGAAGCATTTTGTTGATCAGGGGTAAGGTAAGTAAAAGGAGGGTATGAATGTGAAGATGAAGAAGAAGATGAATTAGGATTATAACTAGGGTAAGAACCTAAAGAGCAATAAGTAGAAGGAAACATTTGAAACCCTAGTTTCTTGTTTTCACAACAAAAATGCACAAGAGTTATAGCTATGTTCTTATGGGATATAGTGAAGTAGCTTATTCAAAACAGCTTTTTACACATATAATAAATTTTTAATGGAAAGGAACTAGTTGCTAGTTAAGGACTTAAAGAGAAGCTAGAAGAAGAAGAGAGTGATAATGACAGGGAAGGGTTTTTGGCCAATGATATGGAAAATGAGATTTGGTTTGCATAGTTTCCATTGTAAGAAGAATAAGACTCCATATTTATTTGGGTCTGAGATGGACAAGGCTCATGGGTGGGTGGGTGGGTACTATGGAAGAAGACAGACAGAAAGAGAAAATAATAGGGGTGGCAAAATGGATGGACTGGATGGATATGGATTGGATTGTTAATGGATGGATCAAAACAATCCATTAATCCATTAACAATCCACTAACATAACCTTTAAAAAATCCAATCCAATCCATCCATTAAGGATAAAATCCAATCCAATCCATCCATTAACATCTTTTTAATGGATGAATATCCATCCATCCACTAAGCTAATTAAAATATTTTAATTATTTTATAAATTTTAGAAAATCTTTTTTTTTTAAATTTCTTTACAATAGTTTTTTTTTTAACTGCATATTTTTTTTAATTAATCTTTCAATACACTTTTAATAATTTTACAATGCACCTTCTTTAATCACTAAAACATGGATTGATAAAATCTTTTTTTCTGCCCCACTGGCCACTGCTCACAGTTTAAATTGAATCAGGATCTGGCACATTTAATACTTAAACTATAAATTGTACTGTATTAACTAAATTAAAATATCTTGAAAATGTTGCTTTTTATTAATTATATTTTTATTTCGTTTGCAAATAAAAAGAGATTTCTTCCATATTAACATTCTCTCATATGCTTTCCCTTCTTCTTCCACCTACCTTTTTTGTTTTGCATCTAACATTATTTTCCTCCATAAAAGTTTCGAGAACCTCTGGTGAAGACAAATTCAACTCCGGCACAAAACCAAACGATAGGGAGAAAAACTAATTGGATGCTAATGGTGCGGTAACTATGGTTTTTTTTATAAACTTCTCTATCTAAAACCTGTGCAAGAAGAACATACTATATAACATATTTTTTTCTTATCAAATTTATAACAAAACTGTACAATGACCATTTCAATTTCACCAAATTTCTTTTATCAATTTTACTATTTCAATCAAAAGAAACATAATAAAAAACCCTAATTTTAAGAGTATAAGAAAATTACTTTTAATTTCTCAAATTTCATTTCCCAGATTCTTGCATTTGATAAATGTAATTTCAATTTCAATCCAATATAAATCACTTTTAGAAATAGAAAACCATTGAGATGCACGAAACCAATATGACCTCCTTTCTCACTTCACTCTACGTTGCACGTGGCTGTTAATGGAAAGGAGAAACAGTTTTAAAAAATTGAATCTGTTTCCAAAGAGATAGAGATTCAATCTATATTCATAACTACCACCCATGACATAATCAAATTGAGATTCAATTGCATTACTATGCATAAATGAGGAAAACGAGAACGAAAAAAAAAGTAGGCGGAAGATGAAGGGAAAGCATCTGAGAGAAGGTATGCATAAATTATGGTACTTGATATGGGTTTTAATTAAAGCCGTTGATTTAAATCGGTTGGTTATTATTGTATCCTCTTATCTCTCACTATAAACACTTCTCTCACTTGATACTTATCTCTCACTATAAACACTTCTCTCACTTGATACACTCCTATATATATATATATATATATATATATATATATATATATATATATATATATATATATATATATATATATATATATATATATATATATATATATATATATATATATATATATATATATATATATATATATATATATATATATATATATATATATATATATGAAAGAGAGATTTATAAATTTTAAAAAAAATTAATTGATTTTTCTTTTTGACAAAAATACATATTTATTATTTAACAATAAAAACTATCAATTAGTTTTAAAATAAAACATTAGATAATCCAATGGATTTTTAAACTTTGTTGGGTGGATTGCATCCATCCATAACTTTAAATGGATGGATTTGATTCAATCCATTAACTATTCTTTTTTATAATGGATGGATTGGATGGATAATTTAGTGGATGGATTGGATGGATTTTACTCTAATGGATTTTATTGCCACCCCTAGAAAATAATAATGATGATGATTATAGTAATAAAATATGAAGAAGAAAAATTAGGTGCTATTTATTATATAGATGCAATTTTTTTTATTAAAATAAAAAGGATAGTTTAGTTCAAAGATAGATCATCAAAAAATAAGAAAGTGTTAAAAAAAAAGATTAAATTTGATAAGTAAAATAGTAAAAATTATACATATGTTGGGAGAAGATATTTAAATATTCTAAGTTTTGTTTGAAAATTTTAGATATTTTAAAATTTTAATCTTATAGTACTCATATCGTCTTAAATCTTTTGAAGGTTTATGTATGATTTTTAATTTAATTATAGTTTAATTATAGTTTAATTGTAGCAAATCATATTAAAAATATATGCGAAAAAATTCTATTTTACTTACTGTTTAATTGTGACAAAATTTTCACCACTTACACACTATTATCTCCACTTTCAACTCATAGTTTTGGTCAATTAGAACTAGATTTTGAAACAAGTATTTGAGAAATGATTGTTTTAAAATGGATTTAAGTTTATATTCATTAGAACCATTAAATTTTAGTAAAATTAGTTTAATAATCTAAATTTAACTCTTAAAAATAAATAAATAAGATGTCACGAGTTTAAAACTATGTTTCTGCACAATACTAGTTGAGCGGACTTCACTTGCATTTAATTAATATTTAACTAATTGAATTTAATTAATATTTGGTTTTATCATACCAATATATTTTAATCAAATTTAAATTTATAATAATTCTCTCTGTCTTTTCTGTCAGGAATTTTAGTTGCTCATATTTCACTTACAAAAAAGCACACAAGCAAATATTTCTATTTTCTGCACAGTTATCAATTAATAACTCTCTTTATATATTATTGAATATGCAATGTTTATTTATATTGTATTGTGATTAGAGAAATGTAAAAAGAAAAGAAAAATGTATAAAAAACGTAGGATAAGACACACATAATTGACGGATTTTTAGGCTCATTATAAGGGAGCAACGTAAGCATCGCAGGGTCATATCATTCATTCATTCAACTTTTGAGCTCGTTAGTATATTGTCGTATATAGAAAGAGAGACTTTAGTTTAGGGTTAGGGTTATGCTTCGTTTTGCAGAGAATTTAGAAGGAATGATGAAAAATTAAAAGTAAGTAGGATTAATAAATTATGGATTGTAAATTAGTAGTACTATATACATACACACGTGTTTGTCTTTTGACTTGTTGCTGAAAAAAGGTTGTAGGGGCTGCAGAAGAAAAATTAAATAATTACTAATAATATAGAAGAAAGTGAGATAGAGAGAATTCGTTGGATTCACTTTCTAGCTAAAAGGGCTATAGAGTTAAAATAATAGTACTTGTAAGAAGCTCTAATAAATAGGGTTAACTGCTTCTACAGTCTAGTTTCTTTTACTAATAATATTTTTAAAAAAAATTAAAAATCAACTAATAAAAGATTGATATAGTATACCATACTAATATAAAAAAAATTAAAATATATGTATGCAATTTGGTTTGATTTGATTTAATTTTAAAAATCAATTCAAATTTTAATAACATTCAAGTGAAATTCACAATGATATTGAGGGTTAAAAAATAGATTTTTTTTTATATTTGTTAAAATAGATTTTACAAATTGTTTTTTAAAATATTAAAAGTTTTTTAATATTCGTTTTTTCTAAATTGAAACATTACTTTTGACATCCTATAACATAAACAAACATTATTAAAGACCAAAACATAGTCAAAATTATAATTTTTCCAAAAAGTGGTATTTCAAAAATGATTTTTAAGAAAACAAAAATCAAATTTATTAATATGAAAATAAATATTATTGAAGACCAAAACATAATTTCAAAATTAAGTGATTTTTTGAAATTTTGATATCCAAAAAAAAATTTATTAAAAAGATGAAATACCTAAAATAACATTTCAGGAATTACTATTAATACCAAATTTTCATTTAAAGCCTTTATGAAAAGTTTCTTTGTAATTTGTTTTTACACAAAATTATGTAACACTATAAAAAATCATTTTTAAAAAAGTCAAAACAAACTGACTCTTAAGCACATTAAAAAATATTTTATTTTGTGTTATTTTAAATTTATTTTAAAATTTATTTGTGGTTTAATTTTAGTGGTTTAAATTTTAACACAATTAAATTTATTTAAGAAAATATAACCTTAACATAAATTTAAAAAAACAATTCAAATGCATAACAAATTCAAGTCTAAACTTAAAAGTGCAACATCTAATTATATGGAAATTGATTCTCCTTAGAATATATGATATGCAAAAAGGAGAGGAGGGGTCATTTTCATATATAAAAAAAAAGGATGATTCTCCAAATTCGTTTGAAAGATTGATGTTTTGAAAAGTTGGGCTAGGTCTTCATACAATATTTTGAGAGGGCGGAAGAGTGACTCTCATCAATACGGTGCTTAATGCAATCCCTTCTTTCATTCTTTCTTTTTTTAAAGCGCCGGGATTGGTCCTTAAAGAGATAAAAAGTCTTTTGAGCAATTTCTTATGGAACAGGAACACTACTTCTCGAGGGATTCATTGGGTGAAATGGAGCACCGTTTGTAAGCCAAAGGAAAAGGGTGGTTTAGGAATTAGAGACGTTGGCGAGATTAACCAATCGCTTCTCCTCAAGTAGAAGTGGAGGATTCTAACGGAAAAAAACACGATTTGGAGAGGATTTTTGGACATGAGATACAAGAACTCAATCATTAAGGTCCAAGGCTCGTGTGGTGAGGTTTGCAAGCCCAAAGACTCCACTTGGTGGAAGGACATGATTTCCAACGATGTGAAGGTGGATTTTGGTGATGATGTTTTTCGTCTTGTATCCACGGAAACCTAAAGGAAGGTAAAAAAATTTTATTCTGGTTTAGCCTTTGGTTGGGAGACCAAATTCTTAAGAACAAGTTCCCGGATTTGTTTGAAATCTCAACATCTAAACTTGCCACTATGTCCGATGTCTTCTCTTGGATTAATGATGTTGCTGTCTGGAATATTAATTCTCTGTTCGGCTATGCTTCGGATGCTGCCCAGCCGCTTTTCAGCAGCGCTGCCCAAGCACAGCGGCAGCAGCTCTCTTCTCTGCTGGCAGCGGCTTCCCCTGTTCAGCATGCTGAAGATGAGTTCTATTGGAACCCGAACAGCAACGGCTCCTTCTCCGTTGCCTCTGTGGCTGCTCTAATTGCAGAGAATAAGGAGATAGCTTGGCCCGCGAAAACTATGGACATGATTAAAGTTTTGTGGCAAATGACGGTTCCTCTCAAATTCAAGATTGTCGCATGGAGACTATTGATTTCAAGATTACCGTCTAAAGATTTGCTGCTAAGAAGAGGTGTTGTCATCGATGCTAACAATGCTTTCTGTGAGTTTTGTCGGCTGCACCCGGAAAATTTGAATCACCTCTTCTTTGATTGTAACGTTGCTAACTTGATGTGGTGTAGAATTTTCTTATGGTTGGGAGTTGATCTCTCATTCTCTTTAGATGATTATATGGCGTTTGGCAAATTTCAAGAGAAGGTGAAAAATGCAAATTCAAGACTGAAAAATCAACACTATTTGGCTAGCTACAACATGGAGCATTTGGTTCATGAGAAACACGGTGATTTTTGATAAGGTGCCGTATAGTTTTGATGAGGTGTACTCTAACATTTTGTACTTATCTTGGAGTTGGCTAGCTAGTAGCAATCCCTTGTATTTCTCTAGCTTTTATGACTGGTTTAAATCCCCTTTGGATTGTTTCAATACTTTGTAAATTCTCTGCTGTAAGTGTTGCACCCCTAGTGCGATTACTTATATCAATTGCCTATTGAAAAAAAAACAATATTTTGAGAGGGTTTATTCCTTAGGTAGGGCGTATACCACTAAAGATTAGGTTTTAGAGACTCTGGTCCATATCCTAAATTCAATATGGTTTTTTGATTGACGTAAGGAGGTGGAAAGAGGGGCGGATTTCTTAGAATCTTAAGTTCTTTGTCCATGAAGAATCTTTGGTCTCTAATTTCTTTTCGGCTTTTCAAGAGTTTCAGTTTAGTTAGTTGAGTGATAGGTGGGTTTGAAGACAGTCTAAAAATGATATTTTTCAGTGGCGTCTACTTATCTTGCCCTAGAAAACCTCATTCCTTTATCTAAGACCCCATTCCTTTCTAAGGTGGTGATCTTATATTGACAAATTTTGTAAGATAGATTTTCCTCTAAAGAGACCTTGTCAACCGAAAGGTTATTGTCCACCTAGAAGGTATCTCTTGTATCTTGTGTGCAAATTGGCTTGAGTTTGCTTGTCATTTATTTGTTATTTGTAATTTAGTTTTTAGTGTTTGATATAGGATTTTTAAGTGGTTGGGGATGCAGTCGGTCATTCCTAAGGAACCTAGTATATTTGAGTTTTTGCTTTCTTTAGGAGCTAAGGCCAAGTTAAGGGGAGCGTTTGCTATAATTTGACATGCAGAGTGTGGACCATTTGGTATGTTCTAATGATAAATTTTTGCAGGTTCGTAAACAAAATTGAAAGAGGTGGAAGAAAAGAGTATTTTTAAAATTAGAATTGGTTTGTTAGTCGGTCATCATTGAACTCATTTTCATTATGTGATTGGCTTCAAAATCCTCTCTTGTGTCTAAACCTTTAATAAATCAAGAGTTCTGACCTAATCTAGTAGAGTTAATTGGTTTTCGTCTTCTTTGAGCTTCTTTGGTTAGTTGATAGTGAGGTTCGCAGTCTGGGCATTAGTCGAGTCTTCAGTTAGACAATACATCGTAAAGTGGGTGTTGTTTCTGAAATTTGAAATTTGCTTTTGTTCGGGAACTCCCTATTAGGCGATTTGGGAAAGTTTTTCTATTTTATTTTTATGCATTTGCAAGTTTAATTTTTCTTAATTTCTTGTGTGAGTTGAATGTAATCCTTCCGTTTATTATTATTAAGCTAAAGGTTAAGATATATTTATTTCAAAACTAACTCATGAGTTTTTTAAGAGAATTTATTTTAATCTTTGGATTAATATTAATAAAGAGGTAGGATTTGGTGTCGATTGATCTTTTATATATATATATATATATATATATATATATATATATATATATATATATATATATATATATATATATATATATATATATATATATATATATTTGCCTTTGAAGACAAACACTAAAGTACTTTATATTTTCAAAGCAACAAATAAGTACCTAAAAAAGGTCACATTAAAAACATCTCTTAAGTTATGTTTCAATCATCTTCACCAAACTTGTTAACATTGTCCAAACACACTTAACCTTACTAATTACGTATAATACTTATATAGCATTTATTAAATATGAAGAAAAGATCAAGAAAGACAAATAACAAATCAGCAATTGCAAAAGATTAGTGATTGTTCAATATTTCTTTTGACTGAACCGTACCTTCCCCTACTGTCATTTTCAATATAGAAAACTCTTTCAACCTCTGACACTCAGAGGGGGGGACGTGGGGGGTAACTTCTTCTTTACCTGTAATTTTATCAGCTTGTAAATCACCAAGTACTCAAGTTTAACTAATATCATAATGGCTTTTGAAGTCTTTCATATGGTACTTATATTTGGATTTTCTTCATCATCATTACCAAGTTGAAATAGATAACATATAATAATACTAACTTATTGTATAATAATAATTAACTTGTTATGGTTATGTTTTTTTTCTTAAGTAAATTTTATTAAATTAGAACGAAAGTTCTAGAAACTCGGTTACAAAGAGGTGAGAAAAGCCAAAAAGAAAATTACACATCAAATGGAACCTAACTTAAGTAAAACAAAGAGTTTTTGCTAAGCTCATTTTACGGATAAAAAACGGTAGGTAAATATCATTTATAGTTTTTGATATTTTTATTGTCATCACAAATTTTTGTTAGTATATATATTTTTAGAGTGGTTAGTGTCAAAATTCTTAAAAAACAGTCGGCACTGCAAAAACGACAATAGTAAAGTCATATTGAAAAGTGTCGGATACTAATACATTATTCATCGTCTTTATAATGAAAAATAAATATATTGTGGTTAATTTATATTGCGACAAGCCGACAACTATATATAATTACTGTCGCAACTCTGGTATCGATCAAAATTGTTTTTTTTTAAGCAAGTATTCAAAATCGTGAAAGTGTTTAAGCGCGACCAGGGTGTTTTTTTAAATATTGGTTTAATGTGTATAGTAAAACTAGAGAAGATTTTTGTATCTCATAATAATTAACATGTTATGTTTTGTTTGAAAGCGGATAAAAAGGCTTTGGAGCTGGCATTGTGGTTAGGCTTTTTCAGCTAGGAAAAGTAAAAGTATGGAGGATTTCATGTTAGGTTTTTTCCAAATTCATCTAAAAGAGGAATGTAACTGTCTATTGATTCCATTCCTTTACTTCCCTTTTGTAGTAGTTATAGCCATTCCACCATTTACAATTTTGTGATTCATACCTCACTGTGAGTTAGGGCAGGGTAGGTTATGTATAGCATCATAAAAGAATTTTTTCTGTACTTTACATCTTAATTGCAAGTTAATAACTTACTTTTTGTAAAATAAATTTGATGTACACTTTTTATTAGTTTATGACATGCATGAAATTCACCAAGTATTAGCAAGTGTGCTTTGCATTCTGAAGAATTAAAATTTAAGACTTTTGATAGGAATATTTAAAATTCAAAATATATAATTTTTTATAGATATTTTAAAACTATCCACTGTCTTAAAAGGGTCTTTATATTCTCTTCTAAAGATAATGACATTTCTTATCATCTAAATGTTCCAAGTAACAGCTAGTTAAATTAGCCTTTTTACCCTTTTGATTCAATTGCATGTGACCGTCTTCCACCAACATCATCAGTAAATGGAATATCAAGAAATTTGAAATATCCTCCAATCCAAACATTGAACACTAACCGACATTAAAAGAAAAGATGCTATAAATGCCTGAAATGAGTAAAGTTGTGTAACTTAATCAAGACATTTATTAATTTATTGTTATTTTGTCATTTTCAACATTTTGTATAGGAATAAGACCAAGAACAGATCAACCAATTCTCTAGGTTAAGCAACCAATAGCAAGACCAGAAAAATATGAAGAAGATGTGTTCATCCTTCTTAGTTTAATTTTGACGAAGACAAAAGTTTATTTTAGAAGAAATATCAAAAAAGAATAAGATTTTTTTGTAATCAAGAAATATATTAAAGAACCAAAAGTTCTACAAACGATTACAAAAGATCCAGAGGAGATTACAACCCGAAAGAAAATTAACCACTAAATACAACCTAAGAAAGAAAAAGCAAAGGATCATTGCTAAATTCGTAAAAGTTAAAGTTGGTGCGGGTAATTTTCCCTATGAAGGACCACCTCCAAATGAGAGCCTTAATCCTCCAAACGGTATCGGAAACACTCCACGAATCATTCAGGAAAATAATCCCGTTTCTAAGCTTCCAAATAGACCAACAAATAGACAACCAAATAGTTCCTTCTCTACCGGATTTCACCTTCTTAGATTTACAAAAACCATACCACTTCATGAAACTACCCATAATACAACCTTCATAATTGAAATCAACATAACCTAACTAAATTGCATTAAAGTTTTGTATTTCAATAGAATTAGATTATAGACCAAAGTACAATGTACAATTTAGTTGTTATAAGATAAATGTACTCAAGAATTAATCATAAACTTTTAAGCATACATTGGTTCAAGTTTCATCTTTTAGGAAACTAAAAATTTCATTTTTAAAGCATGACAATCAATGGTCGTCCTGAAGCAAACGATTGTCATATATTTCTTCCAGCAAAAAATTCCATTTTTTAAGCATGACAATCGGTTGTTATCCTAATGCAATCAATTATCATGGCAAAACAATTGATTGTCATTTGTCTGATTTGGAAAAATACGAATCAGTACCATACTTCTTCGTCTCAAAGGGTCATGAAACATTACCATATCATTGCATGATATCATGATTAATTTTCAACAATTGTTTCCGTTTTTCAAGAGGTATTTTTCAAAGTCAAAACCACCTTCTTCAGAAATAAATTTATGTTTTTTTAAGTGTCTGTAATATTTAACAGAAAAACTTTTTCCTGTTACAAATCAAGGTGATCACCTTGACACGCCCAAGTGACAAATTGGTATAGACTTAAAGAGGAAGTAAAACTAAATTGCTTTGCTGGAAGGAAGAAGACACATGCAAAAAGTACTACAGCCTCAATAAAGACAACTTGAGTGAAGTTTTTCTTAACAAAATCGCAAATAAATAATTAGTTTTATGGTTGTTCTCGATTGTTGATCACTTAATTCAATTGGCTTGTAATTTTTTCTTTCTGAAACGTTATCTCGTTTCTTTTGTAATTGGTTTTGAGAAATGTCGTTCTCCTTATTAATATATCCTTGCTTTTAGAAGAAAAAGAAAACTTAATTGTATTTTGAAACAAGGTTAAAATCATATTTTACATTCAAATTTAACATTCTATGTTTGTGTGAAATAAAGTCTTAAATGCATGATAGCTTAGTTTGTCATATGCTTTTTCAAAAAAAATATTTGAAAAGTTACTCTTGATATTAAGTCTTAATATGGATTAATTTCTTTTATCAATGTTAATAACAAGATAATATTTGTGTGAATCACTTGAAAACCTAGTCTGTGAGTGTGGTTACCTTTATGTTTTACTAAAAATTTTAATGACGAAACTTTTTTAATATTCAAATGGATTTGCATGCATATTTCTTTTATTTTGTTTGTTTGAAGTCATGGAAATAATCAAGAAATTGTTTTTAAAATGAGTGATACCTGCTTGACCATATAAACCTATCTTATGAGTCAGTATTCTCTTTCTAGCCCTTTTGAGCTTAAAATTTGAAACATCTATTATTTTGAAACATTATAACCTTTAGCATCCGAAAGAAAAATAATTTTTCATAATTTTTTTCTTAGAAATAGAGATCACCGTTTTTATTAAGCAATGATTTCATTCACGAGTCGAATATAAGGGGTATTCGAACCCACAAACAACATGAAGCACAAGCTCTCAACTACCTCCTAATACAATTTAGAGGAGAAGAAAACCGGTTAAAACAGTTACAAATAAAATGAACTTTGCAATCTCCAGCAAACCATTTCCATGAGAGAAATTTAATGTGAAGGTGCGTGAAACACAAAAAAAGTGGGGTTCGAATTGAGTTTCAAGCTTTAAAATCAACTTCTTCCCAAGTCAAAACACAAGAACCCAAGAACAAAAATAAATACCACAATTAATTTCATCCTCAGTTCACCCGCCAATGTAATTTTGCCTAATCAACAGGGACTTAATCCACTATAACCGAACTAATTACAGACACCACAACAAAGACTAAAGGTCACTTGTTGCAAACCACAAAGGGTAAATGTCAATGTCTTCTTGAGAATTCTAACTAAAGCCCTAGCCTCTCAAGGAACTATCAACTCACAAGTTGAATATAAAGGTTTTGTGTTTATAGAGTTGCTTCTTGAAAGCAGGTTACACAAAAAATAACAAAAAAGTGTCAAGCAAGTATCAAATAAAAGTTCACTTACTGTAAGTTAACGAACAAATGTTCACTTGCTTACAAAATTTTACAAAGAATAAATCACATTAATTTTAGTATCATTTCAGCATGAGTTTTGTTGTGTTGATTGATATTTGAATTCTTCTTCTAAGTCTTTTTTATAGCCAAGAAGAAGTTTGTCGAAGGGTAGAATTGGAATACTTAATTCCATTTGTTTTATTCCAACAGTCAGTGATGGAGTGGTAGACAACATAATACAGTAGTACCGTCCTTGCGCCACCCTATCCGGGTAGTGGAAACATAAATACCTTGTACTATTTCCTCACGTGAACCAGAGATAATCTTTATCTTCTAATCTTCAGAGGCTTCTGATAGTAGATGTTGAAGCATGTTTAGAAGGACCAAAACTTGAGTTACCAGAACCTAAGTCTTCAGAGTCTTCAGAGTCTTCAGAGTCTTCAGAACTTGTTCACTTAGAACATTGTCTTCATAGTCTTCAGCACTTGGTCTTTAAATCTGTAGATCCTAAGTCTTCAGAGTCTTCAGAACTTGTTCATCCAGAACTTAGTCTTCACAGTCTTCAACACTTGGTCTTCAAATCTTCTGATCCTAAGTCTTGAGAGTCTTCAGAACTTGTTCATCTAGAACCTTGTCTTCAAAATCTTATGAACTTGGACAACAAAATCTCAGAGCTAGAGAAGACCCTAGAAGCTCTTTTCGAGAGTCACGATCAGAAGCTATATCACTAACATTCATTAGAACAGTTGTTATAGAAGCATTCTAGAACTTGATCGAGTCTTTGTAAACACGCCGGTTTCTTCCAGCGTCATAGTATGTAGAATTCCGAACTTGATGATGTTACGCACCTTTTCTTGAAAGACAATACATGTTAGCAAATGCTACACTTAAGACAAAAACCATTAGTGTACTAAATTGATCTCTAAGATATCATGTAATGTTATCATCAGAACATAAGATCATATGCATAACCAAATCTTTTTCTTACATAATCGACAATAAACAATCCTCAAAATTGAAAGAGCCATCTTGATACAAAATTGCATTCCTTGCTAGTCAAAGAGTCCATATTATTGACAACTAAATAATCATTGGTTAAATTTTTTTTTGTATGATTCTAAATGTATCTATGATATAGCGAAATTTTCTAAAATTTGATTTATTTCTCTACAATTAATTTTATTATTATATATACACTGATGTATATTTTTCTTGAAGTCTAGAACCCCTTAGGATGATCCTATTTTTTAATGATAAATTTATAATTTGCTTACAATCTCATCTTTTTCAATACCATATAAATTGTGAATACAAGATTACATTCAAAGATGTTTTTGATTCATGGCAAACTCAAATAAGCATTCAAACAACAAGACGGAAGCAGAAAACTCAAAGAAAAGCAAGCATTGATCACTCATGATAGAATAGGTCAACCCATTATGTTTATATGTTTATAGGTTGACTCAACACAAGCAAAACAAGAAGAATGCAGAAAAGCAGCAGTTAGGTCGACCTACCATCAACCCAGGTCGACCTAAAATGGAGAAAAATTCATATACTCCTGCTAGGTCGACTCACACATCATTTAGGTCGACCTAAATTGATGAATTTTACATACCAGCCTGTTAGGTCGACCTACACAACAACTAGGTCGACCTAATCTGAGAAAATGTCCCCAGAATGCATTTGAAGAGGATTCTGGTCGACCTACTCCTTAAACAGGTCGACCTAACTGGGAGCAAAATTCTGCAAGCTCTGCTAGGTCGACCTAAGCACTACAAGAGGTCGACCTAACTGATCAAGAATGCCAAAAATTCTGTTTCTCTCATCTCCAACTGTTAAGCTATCATATATATTGTCCAAGGGTAATTATTCAAGGTAACACCAACGACTGAAAGATACACAAACGCTTCTCATCTTCGTTCTTCATCATCTCCAACACAATGACACATAATCATTCTTGCGTTGCGGGTTAGTGATGAGTTCGATAACGTCCATGGAACGGAATTGAAGATTCCTAGTGGGTGAAGGTTTGTGGGGTTTGTTGGTGAATAAAATCTGCGGGTTTTGTCCTCCACGACGGGTGGTTCTTGGGGGTTTTTATCAAGAGGCGTTCATTGAGGATTCGGCTGAGTGTAACGATTGAGGAACGGGGAGTTCAAGGAATCAAGACACTGCAGAAGGGAATCAAAGTGAAGCTCTTGGATAACCTTGATCTTGCTCAAGATTAAGGGGGAAGAAGATTCAAAGGATCGACATAATTGGTTTATCGTTTATCGCTTTGTTATCTTCTTTGTATATACTACTTTCAACATTAATGAAAGATTACCCAATTTCAATTTGGAATTGGGGGCAGACGTAGTCGTAGCGAGGACGATCGACGAACTGCCTAAACAAATATCGTGTTCTTGTCGCTTTTACTTTTTCATTTACATTCTGTTCATATTTGGTTATACTAGCAAATTGATCAACGATTCGAGTGTTAAGATTGTGAACTAAGAACGTACATAAACATCACAATCCATCACACATTGAATTACCTTCAATTTGATCATTATCACCAAGTGTTTGTATATTTGTTTCTATCACTCTTATTGCATTGCAAACATTGTCCATCATACAAAAAGTTAATCTGATTTTCAATAAGAGAAACGCCTTGATTCTGCAACATATACTCTTATCATTTACCTCAAGTCTTTGACTAGTTTTTAAACACATATATAATCGTTTCGATAGTGGTTCGGAATAGACGTGAGTCGATTCAGAATCACTTCCGCTGAAAAGTCGTTTAAATCCGTAAAACTGTGAACGATCTATTCACCCCCCCTCTAGATCCTAAGGCCAGCGTCTAACAAGTGGCATCAAGAGCTCTGGTTTATTCCGTGCTACGTGAAACACTTATTGGAAAGATGGCTTCCGGACCTAAAGGGGCTCATAATAGAGCTCCAGTTTTCAACGGCGAAAACTACGGCTATTGGAAGGATTGTATGTGTGTCCATATCAATGCAATTGATAGGAACATCTGGACAGCTATTGTCAATGGTCCATTTCAGATCACCATGACAAATGCAGCTGGTGCAGTTGCTCCAAAACCAGAAGATACTTGGAATGCTGAAGATGAAAAGAGATATGCATACGATTGGAAAGCGAGAAACATTCTAATCTCAGCTCTAGGAGTTGATGAATACTATCGCGTTTCCCATTGTAGATCAGCTAAAGCTATGTGGGACACATTGCAAGTTGCCCACGAGGGAACGGATGATGTCAAACTAGCTAGGATCAATACGTTAACTCAAGAGTTCGAACTCTTCCACATGGAAGATGGTGAATCCATCGAAAACATGCAGAAGAGATTCGTTCGTCTGAAAAATCGGTTAAATTCTCTTGATAGACCTGTTTCCAATGCAGTTGCTACTAACAAAATCTTAAGATGTTTGAACAGGGAATGGCAACCCAAAGTTACAGCAATAAAGGAAGCAAATGATCTAAACACTTTAGACATCACAACTCTATTTGGTAAACTAGAGGAACATGAACAACACCTTAAATGCCTTGACATGCATGAGAAAAGGACAAAGAAAGAAAAGAACATGGAGAAAGAGGTAGAGAAGAAGTCAATAGCTCTAAAAGCTTCGAGCTCCAAGACCTCAAAACGAGAGCCAAAGGATAGTGACACAAGTGATGACGAAGACTCCGATGATGAGGAAATGGGACTGTTTGTGCGAAGATACAACAAATATCTAAAGAAAAATGGAGCAAAACATTCTGACAAAGGCTTGATCAACTATAGAAAGCAATCAAACATGTTCAAACAAGATGACGACAACAAGGGAAAAATCAAAGGTCTTTGCTTCAATTGTGGGAAAGCCGGTCACTACAAACCGGATTGTCCATACCTTAAGAAAGAAAAGAAGAAGAACCAAAGCAAAGGTCATAACAAATCTAAAAGAGCCTACATAGCATGGGAAAGTGATTCATCTAGTGAAAGCTCATCAAGCGATGAAGAAGAATCAGCAAATCTTTGTTTCATGGCTCATCAAAACAAGAAAAAGAAAGCTGTAAGTCATCTTAAACCTGAACTCGTAGATAAGGTATCTCATTCTCAACTAAAACTTGCTTTTGAAGAATTACATAGAGATGCAATTAAAGCTTTCAAACTTTTGGCCTCAAATAAGAAAATATTTTCATATCTTGAATCAAAAGTTGAGAAAACCGAAAAGGATATGGAAGCTTTAAAACAATCTATGCTAGACATTCAAAAGGATAAAGTTGAAAGAGATCCTACATCATGGTTTGGTTGTGAGACATGTCACATTTGGCAAAAAGAAGTAAGAGATCTAAAAGCCAAGTTAGACAAGGCTCTACAACCAAAAGTGACTTTTGCGGTTGATCCAAACAAGTTCAAAAGATCGTATACTCCTTTATATAGTAAATACACTTTTGTACCAAAAGTATCAACTAGCAAAACTTCATATTCTCATCATATTACCTGTCATTATTGTTGCAAAAAGGGACATACCATTGAAAAATGCAAATTTAGGAGAATTTTAGTTCCTAAAGGAGTATTTCAATGGTTGCCTAAGTGCAACAAATTGTGTACTCACTACCAAGGACCCAATGAAAATTGGGGACCTCCCTCCTTAAATTAATCTTGCAGGAAAAGTGTCTTGACATTGCCGAAAGGTTGTGGTTCCTTGATAGTGGATGTTCAAGACACATGACTGGAGACCTATCTCTTTTCGTTGAGTTTCAAGCAAAGAAAAAGGGGTATGTCACCTATGGAGATAACAATCGGGGAGCCATACTTGGTAAAGGAAGTGTAGGTAACCCTTCTACCACTACTATAACTGATGTGCTGCTAGTAGAAGGTCTTAAACATAATCTTTTAAGTATAAGTCAATTGTGCGACAAAGATTTTAAAGTAATGTTTACAAATTCTGGATGCACAATAGAACATACTAAGAAAAGAAACATTATGTTTAAGGGCTTAAGAGTAAACAACATCTACATGCTAAACTTGGATGAGGTATCTAAGTCTAGTACCAAGTGTCTAGTTGCTCTAGGCGATGACTCATGGCTTTGGCATAGACGTCTCGCCCACATAAATTTTGACTTACTAAATAAAGTTGTCTCAAAAGATTTAGTAATCGGCTTACCCAAAATGAAGTTTTCAAAAGATCATCTATGTGATGCTTGTCAAAAGGGAAAGCAAACAAAAATCTCTTTTAAATCAAAGAACGTGGTTTCAACATCACGCCCTCTTGAACTACTTCACATGGATCTCTTTGGCCCTTCAAGGACTAAAAGCATAGGTGGAAACACCTATGGTTTTGTCATTATCGATGATTACTCGAGATTTTGTTGGACAATCTTTCTACCTAGTAAGGATCAAACTTTTCCAGCTTTCACACAATTTGCAAGATTATGTCAAAACAAAATGAACAACAAAATAGTTGCAATTCGAAGTGATCACGGTGGAGAGTTTGAAAACATTCTTTTTGAAAAATACTGTGATAAACATGGAATTGAGCATAACTTTTCAGCTCCTAGAACACCTCAACAAAACGGAGTAGTTGAACGTAAAAATCGGATTCTAGAGGAGCTGGCAAGAATAATGCTAAATGAGAGTAATTTACCAAAGTATTTCTGGGCTGACGCGATTAGTACAGCATGTTATGTTTTAAATAGGATAATAATACGTCCTATACTGAACAAAACTCCCTATGAATTACTAAAAGGTAGAAAACCAAATGTATCTCATCTCCATGTATTCGGTTGCAAGTGTTTTGTTTTGAACAATGGTAAGGATAATCTTGGCAAATTCGATGCTAAAGCTGATGAGGGCATATTCCTTGGTTACTCACAATCCAGCAAAGCATATCGGATATATAATAAGAGATTACTTATAGTAGAAGAGTCAGTACACGTTTCTTTTGATGAATCTTATGCAAAATATGTCGAGAAAGGTCTTTCATTTAATGGTGCAGGTCCATCCACTGAAGACATTGTCAAGGATAAGGAAGATGAGAATGAAAGTATTGTAAAGAAAGATGCTGAGAGAGAGAAAGATGAGTCTCACAATGAAAATGAAAAAGAAAGCATCTCAAACAATGAAGAACTTCCCAAGGCCTGGACAAATGTGAAAGACCATCCAATTGACAATATAATAGGAGACATCTCAAGGGGCGTTACAACACGCTCAAAGATAAGTAACTTCTGTCATCATTTTGCTTTTGTTTCACAAGTTGAGCCGAAAAACGCTAAGGATGCATTACTTGATGAGCATTGGCTAATGGCCATGCAAGAAGAATTAAACCAATTTAAACGGAATGATGTTTGGGACTTAGTCCCTCATCCGGGAGATCATCAAGTAATAGGCACTAGATGGGTTTTTCGTAACAAACTTGATGAAAACGGTGTTATTACTAGAAACAAAGCTAGATTAGTTGCCCAAGGTTATAATCAAGAGGAAGGTATTGATTATGAAGAGACATATGCTCCTGTAGCACGTCTCGAAGCTATTCGCCTCTTACTTGCTTATGCTTGTTCTAAAGACTTCAAACTATTCCAAATGGATGTTAAGAGTGCCTTTCTAAATGGCTATATAAATGAAGAAGTCTATGTTGCTCAGCCACCCGGCTTTGAGAATTACATATATCCAACTCATGTCTATAAGCTGAAATGTGCTCTATACGGTCTTAAACAAGCCCCTCGGGCTTGGTACGAACGTTTGAGCAAATTTCTCCTTAGTCAAGGGTACTCTAGAGGTAAAGTTGACACTACTCTCTTTATTAAAAGAAAAGATAAGGATATTCTCTTAGTCCAAATTTATGTAGATGATATTATATTTGGGTCGACTAATGCAAAACTTGTCAAAGACTTTTCTAAGCTTATGCAGAGTGAATTTGAGATGAGTCTCATGGGTGAGCTAAATTTCTTCCTTGGCCTACAAATCAAGCAACTTAGTCATGGAACGTTTGTGAATCAAACTAAATATTGTACGGAGCTGCTCAAAAGATTTGGAATGAGTGAAGCAAAGGAAATTGACACACCTATGGCAACAAATACTAATCTAGACAAAGATGAGAAAGGTAAAGAGGTTGACGTGAAATTATACCGAGGTATGATAGGTTCACTATTGTATCTTACTGCCTCAAGACCAGACATTATGTTTAGTGTATGTATGTGTGCAAGATATCAATCTTGTCCAAAAGAATCTCACTTGAAAGCTGTCAAAAGAATTCTGCGATACTTACGTGGAACTACTACATATGGCCTATGGTATCCAAAAGGAAATGAGTGTCATTTGGTAGGATTCTCCGATTCAGATTTTGCTGGCTGCAAATCCGATAGAAAAAGCACTAGTGGAACGTGTCATCTATTCTCAAACTCATTGATAAGTTGGCATAGTAAGAAACAAGTATCGGTTGCATTATCCACTGCTGAGGCAGAATATGTAGCTGCTGGAAGCTGCTGTGCACAAATATTATGGCTCAAGCAACAACTTCTTGACTTTGGTATTAAGCTTGATCGCATACCTATCATGTGCGACAACACAAGCGCCATAAACTTGAGTAAAAATCCTGTCTTACACTCACGTACCAAACATATTGAAATAAGACATCACTTTCTACGAGATCATGTAGAGAAAGGAGACGTTACTTTTGAACATGTAGAAAGCAAGAAGCAACTAGCTGACATCTTCACCAAACCTCTAGCAACGGAGCAATACTTCAACATTCGTAGGGAATTAGGGATACTCGATATCTCTAATTTGGGCTAATTACGTTTGTTTTCTCTTAATATTATTTCTTTACTTTATGTATATATATATTTTTATTGCTAACATTTTTCTTAGCGTAAAGGTAGTTCATCATCAAGCCAGGCGTCATATTGAAAAAGCGGTAACGTAATTGTTGTTCACTTCCAAAAATATTATTGATACTATAATATGCTATCAATTAACATGCTTATAGTGACTTCATGCATAAAAATTGCTCTTGCTCATATATGTGTCTCATGCTATCACTAACTACCTTTTATCTACTATACTGTACATGCTAGCATTGTTATCTATGGTTCTCTTGTTACTCTCCTATTCTCTTGTTTTCTCTTTTTGATGTTGACAAAGGGGGAGATAGATGCTGAGTGCTGAGTGTACGGGGGAGCTTTGTTGAGAGATTGCCTTGTTGAGAGATAGATGCTGGATGTACGGGGGAGCTTTGTTGAGTCTTTATCACTTACTACCAAAGCTTAGACGAATGGTTTGCCATCATCAAAAAGGGGGAGTATGTGAATACAAGATTACACTCAAAGATGTTTTTGATTCATGGCAAACTCAAATAAGCATTCAAACAACAAGACGGAAGCAGAAAACTCAAAGAAAAGCAAGCATTGATCACTCATGATAGAATAGGTCAACCCATTATGTTTATATGTTTATAGGTTGACTCAACACAAGCAAAACAAGAAGAATGCAGAAAAGCAGCAGTTAGGTCGACCTACCATCAACCCAGGTCGACCTAAAATGGAGAAAAATTCATATACTCCTGCTAGGTCGACTCACACATCATTTAGGTCGACCTAAATTGATGAATTTTACATACCAGCCTGTTAGGTCGACCTACACAACAACTAGGTCGACCTAATCTGAGAAAATGTCCCCAGAATGCATTTGAAGAGGATTCTGGTCGACCTACTCCTTAAACAGGTCGACCTAACTGGGAGCAAAATTCTGCAAGCTCTGCTAGGTCGACCTAAGCACTACAAGAGGTCGACCTAACTGATCAAGAATGCCAAAAATTCTGTTTCTCTCATCTCCAACTGTTAAGCTATCATATATATTGTCCAAGGGTAATTATTCAAGGTAACACCAACGACTGAAAGATACACAAACGCTTCTCATCTTCGTTCTTCATCATCTCCAACACAATTACACATAATCATTCTTGCGTTGCGGGTTAGTGATGAGTTCGATAACGTCCATGGAACGGAATTGAAGATTCCTAGTGGGTGAAGGTTTGTGGGGTTTGTTGGTGAATAAAATCTGCGGGTTTTGTCCTCCACGACGGGTGGTTCTTGGGGGTTTTTATCAAGAGGCGTTCATTGAGGATTCGGCTGAGTGTAACGATTGAGGAACGGGGAGTTCAAGGAATCAAGACACTGCAGAAGGGAATCAAAGTGAAGCTCTTGGATAACCTTGATCTTGCTCAAGATTAAGGGGGAAGAAGATTCAAAGGATCGACATAATTGGTTTATCGTTTATCGCTTTGTTATCTTCTTTGTATATACTACTTTCAACATTAATGAAAGATTACCCAATTTCAATTTGGAATTGGGGGCAGACGTAGTCGTAGCGAGGACGATCGACGAACTGCCTAAACAAATATCGTGTTCTTGTCGCTTTTACTTTTTCATTTACATTCTGTTCATATTTGGTTATACTAGCAAATTGATCAACGATTCGAGTGTTAAGATTGTGAACTAAGAACGTACATAAACATCACAATCCATCACACATTGAATTACCTTCAATTTGATCATTATCACCAAGTGTTTGTATATTTGTTTCTATCACTCTTACTGCATTGCAAACATTGTCCATCATACAAAAAGTTAATCTGATTTTCAATAAGAGAAACGCCTTGATTCTGCAACATATACTCTTATCATTTACCTCAAGTCTTTGACTGGTTTTTAAACACATATATAATCGTTTCGATAGTGGTTCGGAATAGACGCGAGTCGATTCAGAATCACTTCCACTGAAAAGTCGTTTAAATCCGTAAAACTGTGAACGATCTTTTCACCCCCCCTCTAGATCCTAAGGCCAGCGTCTAACATAAATGTTATGGCTTCTTTCAACATATATTGTAATCATTAAATTCTATTGGAGTCAGGTAGGTAGATAATAAAATGTGTATATGTATAATGGTTTTAAGTTTGGGGTTGATCTAAAATCGTAACCTTTTAAATTTTATGTGTTAGTCCTATGAACATATATAATAATACTCCCTCCGTCCCAAAATAAGTGTCATATTTACTTTTTAGGTTCATTGAATATTTAATGTATCTAGTCTGTATAGAGACCAGATACATTAAATATTCAATGAATCTAAAAAGTAAATGTGACACTTATTTTGGGACAGAGGGAGTAAAAAAAGTCTATGAAAAGAAATAAAAAGTGAAAATGGGTACCCAAAAAAAAAATTAAAAAGAAAACATATATGGGTACTAAATCAAGAAAAATACTCAAAAATTCAATAAAGAGTTGAAGTGAAAAAATAAAATAATCTTAGTAGATAAAAAAAAGGAATATACTGTCTAAATTAGCCTAAATTTATCCTACTATAATCCAAGCCATGTTACAACCCTAAGACATCAAAAAGTGTGTGTAATAGTTATTTAATAAATTATTTAGATTTACTTCAAACTTATGGTAAAATGATATGTGCACGTTTAATCATTGAGCATATATTAAATGAACGAATTGGAGAGAAGAGAGAAAATATTGAAAGATAAAATGCCAGAACGAAATCTTTTGGGTTATCCATCTTGAGGTATAAGAATGAAAGTAAAAATTGAACAAGAACATGGAAGTACTCTGGTAAGTATCGTCAACTTCGAAATTATCGTAAAAGAAGGTATATTCTTAAAGTCTTAAAATCTAATTTCAAGCATTTTCCTTGAGAACAAGAAAAGTTTCAAGTTTGAAGTTGTGATGACAAACATCCATACAATGTTTTTAGTACTTAAAATTGATATTTTAGGAATATTTATTAATATGTTATTGTTTTGCAGGTTTTAATAAACAATCTGAAGATTTGGAGAATATGTCAAACTATGATGAGATTAACCTATATAACTAGACAAATTTTAAAGTATTTTACTATGAAAGTTATGATGAAGAATCAAGGAGAGGAATGGAACATAAATAAAAGAGAAAAAAATAGAAATTTTCATAATAAACATGAGATGACGGGGGAAGAACCCACATAGAGATGATATTAATCCCTAGAAGACGCTAACTAGGGCTAGCGGTGCGAGCTCAACTCTTTTCCTAAAGCAAAAATAAAAAGAATTATTTGATAGCAACTCACCGCCAAAATGAGCTATGCGGTCCAAACTGTTTATGAAAGTCCTTGTCTAGAAAATCACTTAATAGTTATAGAATTAGGGTTAGACGTGACACGATTGCACGATTTAGAATTTTATCTATAAATAGAGAAGCATGTTTAGTGAAAGGGAGACCATTTTTATATTGTCTAAGGTGTTTTTATGGCTTAGAGAAAGGTATAAACGAAGGATATCAATAGGAGTTGATTTTTCATCATTGTAAGTTTTTTTTTCAATTGTAATAATTATGATACCCTTAAGGATGAGTGGTTGGTACCTTTAGATTAGGTTTTCTTTAGATGATTCTACCTTAAACATGTGATTTATGTAACTTCTGTAGATGATCCACCTTAAGGATGAGTGGTTGGTCCCCTTTTTTTAATTAGATCGTTTATTTATGCTTAGCGCTTTTTCTTGTTTACAAAATTGGGGAAACTGATTCTAAAGGGAAACGAGACTCAACGGTAATTTCTATATCGGAATGGTGGGAATAAGAGATTGTAATGATGGTTCGCGTTGCGACAGGATTAATCTTGGGCATTAGTATAGTTTTATGCGCTAAAAACCTTTGTCTTTGCCATTGGAGATTCCCAATATCAAGAAGGTTGCATTGACGAAGCGAGTATCATAGCATAATCAGTGAGGTTGTGAGGTTTAATTTCATGTTTTGTAACACTAACTTCTTATTTATGTACCATAAAACATTCGTCTTAGTGATTCAAAAAGGCACTTGATCACTTTTAATTATACTTGCCAGCCATAGTTAATATTCTCTAATCTACTATTAACACACAATTAATCAACTCTACTCAACGCACCCCACGTTCCGTCACTCGTTTAATGCACTATCCGTGCATTCACTTTGTCCTTGTGCAAGGATATACACAATCTTTATGCATATGATAATAAAACTCATCACAATGTAGTTTTTGTTGGCACAATTATTACAATATTGTTTTCCGTCCAACACTAAGATCTCGACAGTCGTCTTCACGCTCATGTCCATTATGGAAAAGGCAATACCATATGTTATTTGTGTACATCGACCATGTTAGAGGCCTTAATCGGGTTTGAGCGAGAGCTCAAAATCTATAAATCAGAAGCTCAACACGAGGCATAATCCTCTGATCAAAACTCTAAAATATTACTCCCTCTGGTCCAATTTATAAGAAAAATTTTATTTTTTAAATTCATTAAAAAAATAATGTATTTGACACATATTGTCCAGATACATTAGTTATTTAATGTATCTAAAAAGCAAATTTTATCTTATAAATAGGACCAGAAAAAATAAAAGAATAGCTAACGATAAAGTCCATTCCCCAATTTAGCAAAACTAATTTAGCAAAACTAGATATGTTATGGAAGAGATACAACTCTCCATGAGAATATTTTTGTGATGATTAGAATGGCGCCACTTACACTAAAAGACATATAAACGCCACCTATATATATTATACACAAAAAAATGTTGAAATTTTGTGATGACTTATTCTCATGACATCTTCACATCAACTCCTAGAGTTCTTACATTGTGCAGGTTTAATCATGAAAGTATTGTCCTCTTCAAATATTTTACTAACATTGAATTTTGTGGTGCATGCAATGTATAATGTAATAATAGTGAAAGATTAGATCATTCACACATAAATAACCATGACAAGAATGGTTGGTGCATGCTACTTGCTAGCAACCACCATACATTTACATGATTCTTCTAAGACCAATAAAATATATCAAAGATTAGTTCTTGTCACCCTTCATGTTGTAGTTAAGGCAAGTGTGATTGGCAATTGGCATGAAATAATGTTTCGATAATAGAAAGGTTTGACCACAGTTTCAGGGCCCCATAGGGCCCCTCTTAACACAACTAACGAAGTGTGAGTAAAACCTATGACTTGTTTCTTCAAGATTAATGTTGATGTTGTAGTTTGCTAAAACATAATGCTGCCAATGAGAGAAAAATGAGAGGCAGTGAAGTATCATTTTCAGCTGTAAAAGTACGTTAGCTAAGATATATATTGGCTTGTGTGTTATAGATTCTCTTAATTATATATACCCGAACTTTGTGCTGACTTATTACTTGCTTATCAACTGCAATTTGCTACAATTTGTAATCATGATACATAGAAGTTATAAATCTTTGTTTTTTCCAAGTAAATCAGAGTACTATACCACTCCAACAAAAAAAAATTTCTTAAATTTTTTAATAATCATGCATGTTCAAACTCAAATTTGAATACGAGACATTGTTTAATTCAATCTAAAAGTCAAATATTGGAGGTTGTAAATGCTAGTTTGGAATTGAATGTAAATGAAGTATTTTTTTAATTAAAATTAAAGTTTAAAGAAGGTAATTAATTTTGTTAAATTTGTTGTTGATTTGAATTAAATTGAACATAGAATAATATATATTTAAATATATTTTTAAAATTGAATCATAAGTTAATATGGTTGTGATAGTTAATGGGTAACTAACCCAAGAGATTAGTATAAAGAAAGGGTCGAAGCAAAGTGATATTTTTGTTTTTTAAAAGTTTTAGAGTTGGTTATTCTAGTTTTATAATGTTTCATCTGTAGATTATACTTTTATCTTGGCAAAAGCGTCCATGGATAATTTTGAACTTTATCAAAAGCTATTATCGGAGTTTTGAGTTGGTTTTCGGTCTCCGAGTTAATATTGCTAAGAGTTGTGTAATAGGTGTCAATGTGGAGCCAGTTTTTGGAAGTTATCATGTGAATACCCCCGGTAATCTCCTTTTCAATTATCTCAGTCTCCTAGTGGGTGCTAATTCATCTGTTTACTTAATTTGAGAACCTCTAATAGACATGATTTCTCGGAGGTTGGTTGTCTGGCGCCATATGTGTGTGTATATATATATATATATATATATATATATATATATATATATATATATATATATATATATATATATATATATATATATATATATATATATATATATATATATATATATATATATATATGTTAGCAAGGTTGTAAAAATCGAGTTTTTATCTTGACTTGTTTTATCTATGTAAAATTAAAACGTAAAATTATAGAGTTTACTTCATATTAAAATTATATTAAATTTATATATATGAAATATATACTTATATAATATTCTAAATGCATTAATTATTTAAAATTTTAACTCAATTATAAAGAAAAAATATACTATGTCATCATAATAAAGAGTAATATTCACAAATTTGTATCAAACTACATAAACTGTCCTTCAAATCATAAAAAGTAACATCCAAAAAATTATAAAAAAATAATGGTTACATAAGTTTTCAAGTTCAAATTTTTTTTTTTTTATCTTCATCTTCAATTTAATTGAAAGTTCAATCCTTATACAACATTATTTTCATTAGAGCATTCATATTCGACTTGATTAAATTCATCTCCAAATGTTAAAGATTCTTTAATATTATAACCAAGATATGAATGTGAATAAAATTAAAAATCCATAAAGAAAATTTTATGGGACAAAATATAAAATGTGATTTATAAGTTGACTAAAAAAGTAAAATCAGGTCAAATTGTACAATCAAATGATTTTACATGATTTTACACGATATTGTCGATTTAAAAATGATTTAAATCACTTAAAATCGTTCAAGAATACGATTTTACATAAAAGGGTTTTTACCTGCGATTTACCACAAAATGCTGACCTAGAAACATGAAATCTATAGAGTTTAAGTTTTAAATCAAGATTTTAACAACCTTGTGTGTTAGTATGCGAGGAAGACACTTCTACAAAAAAATACCTCTACTCTCGGTTGGATACTTAATGTTACTTGAATTTCATATGCGAAATAACGAGTGTGTCATTAAAAATGCGTCACTTTACCTCTCAGATGAAATTCTACCACGAGATAAATGTAATTGTTAGGGGTTTGATCCCTAATACTTGTTGTTGAATTTGGTCACCTACATATTCCAATCCTCTTTTCTTGTATTAAACCTACAAAATAATAAACAGTTAAATAAACCTGAGGCGTGTAAGCACACTGTCCTTAAGGATTTATCCGCCTCATGAGCGCAAATCCCCCAGGATTCAACAGGTTCTTCTCATATTTTTAATATGAATATGAGGCATCAGAACAACAAGAAGTAATCTTAAAGATAGCAGGAAGATGTGACCAGAAGAAAAGAAAAATATATCCAATTCATGTTATTTGTTCATATTTTTATATATAATCCAAAAGTAAGAGAGTCCTTTAAGTAAGAAAGAGAGAAATATGTTTAATGACTTTGACTAAGTCAAGTCAAAATATTTATTAACCAAATTAAATATTGTCATAAATTATAAATAAATTAAATAATAATAATAATTTTCTTTAAAATATTTATCACTTTAAAAATTAAAAATAAACTTATTTAAAACTTTTGAAATATAATTAAAATTTACAACAATCCCCCACATATTTCAAAAGTTTAAAAGTAGAATAAATAAATTTTTCTGGATTCACATCATGAATGTGATGCATCAAACTAGTGTAGCAAGCTATATGAACTAGTCCTAGAATGATAGTACTTAACATACAGTGAGATTGGTGTAGCAAGCTATATGAACCAACATCACTTAACGTATGTTAGAGGTCTATCACTCACATCACACCCCCACAATTCTTGTTGTTGTCGCTGTGGTGCGCTAATAGGCCGTGCGCGTGCCTGGTTATTTCATGAGTGCTCTAGAGATTTTGCCAAGATCTCATACAAGCGGCCCCACTCGACACTCATATAGGTGATTTCATCAAGTGTATGCTGCAAATCATACACCTCCGATTAGGATATGAAATTCATTAAAAGCTACGCAAGCTTATCCTCTCAGTAATGCAGTGTCTAGCACTTTCTCATCTACACCATAGGAAAAGGACACAAGCAAAAATTAATCAAATAATTTTTGGTGCTAGCAGAACTAACAAGTGACTTGTTCTTACCCATATGAACCTTTTTCATGGGATCTCCAATCACAAAGGTTGGATTTCCATCACTTGTTAATTTCAATTGGCTAAGTCCAATTCCCCTCGATGTGTCACAAATTAATTTCTTCCTAGGGATTTTGTTAGAGGATCAACTGAAATCATTTTGATCTAACTTCAAATAAATTGACGATATTATCTCATCGTTTAGTAGCTACTTTATATTCAAATGAGGAAGCCACACTTTTTCTTCCTAAAAATATTGACTAAGACGTCTCTAAGTCAATAAATCTCAAATATTACTCAAGTTTTAATATTAAACTTGATCTCCATAATTAAATGTATACAGGTCTGCTTATATGACTTATAAGCGACATCATCATTTCTCAATAAAATAAATATAAACACATTTAAGATATTATTATAAAGGTGTGCTTGAATTTTTTTTTCAAGTAACAACACCCCCACAATGAAAAATAGTTTCACATTGGTTTTATTCCCATTTGAATCATATATTTACATCAATGTATTATTGTAACACATTGGATCATCCACACTATAAGAAATATCAAAATTATCACTCAAAAAATATATCATATATCATATGATTAAAAATCACCATACCATTATTTTTCACACTACTCAATAAATAATAAATAATTTTTCAATAATACGGATTTTTTCCCATATTAAGAACAATATTATTTCAAGTTTCTCTAATTATTATATCTTATAAACTTACAAAAATATATCAATAATAATAATCACGTTTCTGTTTCATTTATTTTTCTCATTTATATCATATATTCAAAAATGATTTAATAAGTCAATAAAATAATCAAATAATATTTGATAATAAAATAAAATATCTCAATTTTTTTTATTCATTGCTTTATTCATACATGTATCCAGATGTCAAATAAAAAGTCTCCTAATATTATATACCCCACAATAAAATATATTTTGGCAAAATCAAAAATACATATATTTTATACTCATAAAAACTTGAGCCATAATAAAATATATCTCAATTCTACACTTTTAACTCAATTAAGTATTTAAATTAAATAATATTAATTAAATATTTAACTAATATCAATAAGAATTAAATACTAAATTCAAAACCACTAAAATACATTAATTGAATAAATGGATCGTCATTAGCATCTAAATTATTTTCAATATCACAAATAATTCTTCATAAATAAGCCTAGCACAAAAACTTCATATAAATAGGTACTTCATATCCACTCAATCAAAATAGAAACGTGTCCAAAATTTTATAGATGCAACTTTTGAAACAATAACCAAAATGTCCAACTACAACACAATTTTAATAAAAATGGTATATATATTCACAACATATTTTTATAAAAATATTCTCAATAATAATATTCTTATAAAAGTAAATTAAATGCATAACAATTAAAAAAAATTATCTAATTATTAGTAGAATATACTGCATATTTATATTCAACTAAATAATTGTGACAAAATAAAAAATTCAACAATATATTAACTTTCCAAGGTCACATAATAATCTAATAAATATTTATCATTATAAATATTTATTTTATTTGATAACAAATTTCAATTTCAATTAAGCACAAAAATTACAATTAATCAGCAATTGTGAAAGGCATTTAATTTAGAAACATAATCAATTTGTATTAATATAGTTAATGACCGTATAATAACATTTATAAGGTCCGTTTTTAAGTTACTTTTATACCATGTAAAAAGAAACGTTTATTTTAATAACATAATACTAATTTAATAATTAAGACTATATAATTATGATATATAATCAATATTTTAAAAAATAATTATGTTGATATTTGGTAATGGTACCATCCAAATAAAATTAAACAGGTAATTCATAATAATACCACTTTTCCTTTTGATCAACTCTTAACAATATTTCCGTATTGTATTTTCTCAATAACAAAAGTATCATATAATACTTTACAAAAAAAAAAATCATATAATAGATTTATCAAACAAACCAAATTTAAGGGTAGTCATATTTCATTTTTATTTTATTTCTAAAAAATAAAATTTGATTACGCCGAACAAAATATTATGCCTATAATATGTTTAGAAAAGTATGCAAGAACAAAATATAAAAATGTATAATTTTGGAACATGAACAAAATTATTTTCACATAATATTATTACTGATAAATAACATTAAAATATTTAAAATCATAAGCCTCTTTTAGCCATCATTAAAAAAATATATAACATGAGTTTGAAAGTATAGAACCTGAAGATTTAACAGCATCAACCATGATAAAGCATAAATCCTTAAGATTGTTGTTGAATTTGGTCACCTACATATTCCAATCCTCTTTTCTTGTATTAAACCTACAAAATAATAAACAGTTAAATAAACCTGAGGCGTGTAAGCACACTGTCCTTAAGGATTTATCCGCCTCATAAGCGCAAATCCCCCAGGATTCAACAGGTTCTTCTCATATTTTTAATATGAATATGAGGCATCAGAACAAGAAGAAGTAATCTTAAAGATAGCAGGAAGATGTGACCAGAAGAAAAGAAAAATATATCCAATTCATGTTATTTGTTCATATTTTTATATATAATCCAAAAGTAAGAGAGTCCTTTAAGTAAGAAAGAGAGAGAAATATGTTTAATGACTTTGACTAAGTCAAGTCAAAATATTTATTAACCAAATTAAATATTGTCATAAATTATAAATAAATTAAATAATAATAATAATTTTCTTTAAAATATTTATCACTTTAAAAATTAAAAATAAACTTATTTAAAACTTTTGAAATATAATTAAAATTTACAACAATACTAACTATTTGGAATTTTAAAATGGAGAAAATACCCTTACATTAGTTTTGTCATTTAACTTACCCGGTAAAATATAATTTAGTTTATTATATTTAACATTGATTAATTATTTCACCAAATCCTAATTAAATATATAACTTTTTAAATTTGTTTAAAAAGTAATTATATGAACAATTGTATTATATTTGAAGAACAATATATAATACTCAATGATTTTTGAGTATATTGTAATTCATCATTTATCTCTTGTTCTTTAATGATTAGAATCTCTTTCAATATTTCAAAATTTTCACTTTTTTCTCTACTAATTGATTCTTCAAAGCATAAAATTCAATACTTTGTAAAATCAACTAATATAAAATAAAGTTGAACAAAAATTAAAAACAGATTTTAACCATTAAAAAATGCGATATTAACTATGAGTTACAAAATATTCCAGTATCCAACACCAGCTTTTTCTTGCTTTGACAAGCTGTATTATAACTATTCTTATTCAGTTTGAATGGTTTCTAGTGAAATTGTATCATAATAATGTCGATCGAATCTCTAAACTATCCTCATTAATTATATCAAAATCTTAACTACCCAACTTTTAATATGTAGAGTGTACTTATGCTGTGCAAATATACTAGGATAATGTCAGAATGTTCTAATTCTCTGAAAATTAAATACATGAACAAAAGTTGTGGCTATACAAAAGTGCATCAGCTAACTAGAAGAATGAAGTTGCGTGTATATAGATTTAATTAGATCTCGTTCGTTATATTAATTCAATAAAACTATATATATATATATATATATATATATATATATATATATATATATATATATATATACACGGTCCAAAGGATAGGCCACCTAAACAACCGTCTTGGGCTCCCAATTCTTTCAATTAGCACTTGATTCTAATATATATAGTATTGTAGTGATATTTTAGAAAAAAAAAATTATTCCACTCCATGCCCCAAAAAAAAATACTCTTTGCAATTTCTAAAATGCCTTTTTAAAATCGGAATATATTTTCGGTGCGCATCATTCAGTATTAAAATTGATTGAAAACCGAATGTATGTTTAACGGTTTCAAACCGACAATATATTTCTGGTTCCTTCCGTTTACCAGTATCAAACTATTTTAATATATTTACGGTTGATTCGCACATAATACAAATACATATACAATCGAAAAAAACATAAATTACTCAATAACAAAAAGCTACTGAACCCGAACTACTGAATATACATTATATATACATATATATATATATATATATATATATATATATATATATATATATATATATATATATATATTAGTACGAGATACAAAAATGTAATCCAAACTAAAATAATAAAAAAGTACAACTAAATAACAAAAAAATCAACAAAAACTACTGGATATGGCAGATGATGAGTCACCTTGTCACTCTCGAGGCATTCCTCTGTTGCCTCCTGTAAAGCATAGCATCCTGAGCCTCCGCCATGATGGCATCCAGAGTCCATCTAGCATCGAATCCATCAGGAAATGAACCTCAGTCAATACCCTCCTGCGCAAGCTCCATGATACGAGGACACCTAGGCAACACGTTTGTGGCATGATCGGTCCTAGCCTGCTCCTCCTGTAGGATCTCTTTATGAACTGGCCTCGGTGGGTTCCCTGGAACATCCTGTATCATGCATAGATGGGACACCCGAAAGAATCATATATATATATATATATATATATATATATATATATATATATATATATATATATATATATATATAGACAGGTCCGGCTCAAGGGATAGGCCACCTAAACAACTGTCTTGGGCTCCCAATTCTTTCAATTAGCACTTGGTTCTAATATATATAGTATTGTAGTGATATTTTAGAAAAAAATTTATTCCACTCCATGCCCCAAAAAAAATACTCTTTCCAATTTCTAAAATGCCCTTTTAAAATCGGAATATATTTTTGGTGCGCATCATTCAGTATTAAAATTGATTGAAAACCGAAAGTATGTTTAACGGTTTTAAATCGACAATATATTTTTGGTTCCTTCCGTTACCAGTATTGTGAGATATTGGATCGAACTCTAGTATGGCCGAAGGGTAGCTTCTTGGTTCGACAGTGTTAAGCATGAAGTCGAAGGTTGTTCACATGCTTGTGTCGAAGATGCTAGGGTTGTTAGCATGTTAAATTAGGTTTTAGTGTTTAAACCCTAATTTGTTAAGTTAGCTTGTTTATTAAGTTGGCTAGTGTAATGGGCCTTGTGGAAAAAGTCCATTAGTTAGTATGTTAGGTTTTATTATAAGTAGCATACTAGTCTCTCATCATTGCTAAGCTGCAAATCCTAATTTGGGGTGAGAGAGGTTATTTGTTATTCTTGTAAACTTGTAATCTTGTTTTAAGAGAAAGTAAAAGAATAGCAGTTATAACCAATCTTGTGTTCCTCTTCTTCCTTGTCCTTTATTCATCCCTTATTTTATACTTTGTTCGTGGCATTGAATTCACAACAAATTGGTGCGGTGAGCGTGGAGAAGATGCCTTCAACAAAGTATAAGATTGAAAAGTTCACCGGAGTGAATGATTTCGGTCTGTGGCGCTTGAAGATGAAAGCCCTACTGGTTCAGCAGGGTTGTTTGGAAGCGTTGAAGGGAGAGGCAGCCATGAATGCAGAATTGACGGCAGCGCAGAAGACGAATATGATCGAGAAAGCACACAGCGCAATTTTGTTGAGCCTTGGTGATAAGGTTCTCCGGCAGGTATCAAAGGAGACGACGGCATCAGGGTTATGGGTGAAACTTGAAAGTTTGTATATGACCAAATCGCTGGTAAATCGACTCTACCTGAAGCAAGCTTTGTATTCATTCAAGATGATTGAAGACAAAGTATTGGCTGAGCAGTTGGATATGTTCAACAAGCTGATTCTTGATCTTGAAAATATTGATGTGAAGATCGATGATGAAGATCAAGCACTGTTACTATTGTGTTCTTTGCCTCGATAACATGCTCACTTCAAAGAAACTTTCTTGTATGGAAGGGAGTCCCTGACGTTTGAAGAAGTTCAATCAGCCTTGTACTCTAAGGACTTGAATGAACGAAAGGAGCATAAACCTTCGACTGTTGGCGAAGGTTTGGCCGTTAAAGGAAAACTCTTACGAAAGGATGGTAAGTCCGACAAGAAGAAAGGCAAAAGCCAGTCGAAGTCTTACAGTGGCGAAGCATCTGGCATTCGATGCTACCATTGTAAGAAGGAGGGTCACACAAGAAAGGTGTGCCCTGAACGCCTGAAATATCATGGAGGTAAGGATAATGGCAACGCTGCCATTGTTCAAGATGATTTCGAATCATCTGATGTTCTTGTGGTTTCAAGCAGTGACTCTAAGAAGGAGTGGATTATGGATTCAGGTTGCACTTGGCACAAGACTCCAAACAAAGACTTGTTCGAGGAATTATGTGATCAAGATGGTGGATCAGTATTGCTGGGAAACAACAAGGCTTGCAAGATTGTAGGTGTTGGATTTGTTAGATTCAAGCTCCATGATGAGTCAATAAGGTTGTTGACTGAAGTCAGGTATGTTCCTGATTTGAAGAGAAATCTGCTTTCTCTTGGTGAATTCGATAAGAAAGGATATATTTTCCAAGGAGAGAAAAGTATCCTAAGAGTCATGAAGGGTTCGAAGGAAGTCTTGAGAGGCGTGAAGAAACAAGGCTTGTATACCCTTGAGGCTGAAGTTGTAAGTGGTTCGACAAATGTTGCATCCACGAAACCTTTGTCGAAAACAGAAATCCGGCACATGAGATTGGGCCATGTCAGTGAAAGGGGTCTGGTCGAATTAGGGAAACAAAATTTGCTTGGTGGAGACAAAGTCGAAAAGCTGAAGTTTTGTGAACCCTGTGTACTTGGAAAATCTTGTAGAGTGAAGTTCAACAAAGGCAAACAAAGAACACATGGATCCCTTGATTACATCCATGCTGATCTTTGGGGGCCTGCAAGGTGTCCATCACATTCAGGAGCAAGGTATTTTCTATCCATAGTAGATGATTATTCCAGAAAAATATGGGTATTCATCCAGAAGACTAAGGATGAAACTTTTGAGAATTTCAAAAGTTGGAAGACTCTGGTTGAAAATCAGACTGGCAGAAAGGTCAAAAGGTTGAGAACCGACAATGGCCTTGAATTTTGCAATGAGGCATTCGACATTTTTTGTGCTGCCTCTGGTATTGCAAGGCATAGAAATACTGCAGGTACTCCACAGCAAAATGGTTTGGCTGAAAGGTTTAATCGAACTATTTTGGAGAGAGTCAGATGCATGTTGACTAGTGCGGGGTTAACGAAGGTGTTCTGGGCTGAGGTTGTTTCGACAGCAACATATTTGATAAACAGATGTCCTTCGACAGCGTTAAATAAGAAGACACCTGAAGAAGTTTGGTCGGGACATCAACCAGATCTCGACAAACTGAGAGTATTTGGCTGCATAGCCTATGCTCACATTAGGCAAGACAAGGTCGAACCTAGAGCTCTGAAATGCATGTTCATGGGATACCCAGAAGGAGTCAAAACTTATAGGCTATGGTGCCTAGAGCCAGGTCACAGGAGGTTTATCACCAGTCGAGATGTAGTTTTCAATGAAGCTGAAATGGCTTTTAAGAAAACTGATGATGTTGGTCGAAGTACAGAAACATCTGACGAAGAGCTGGAACAGGTAGAGATTCCTGTTGAGGTGGAGCTTGTTGATGCTGAATTGCATATCCCTGATGAAGTCGAAGAAGAAGCAGAAGATGCTGAGAAAGTTGAGGAAACTGACGATGACTACCTATTGTCGAGAGATAGGTCGAGAAGAGTCATAAAGGCACCTCAGAGGCTTGGGTATGCAGATCTTATAGCTTATGCCTTAATCTCTGCAAGTGAGGTTCTAGAAGAAGAACTTAGAGACTACAAGGAAGTTATGAGGAGTCGAAATAAGACTGAATGGCTGAAGGCCATGGATGATGATAGGAAATCTCTTCATGATAATCATACTTGGGTACTGATCAAGAAACCTGTTGGGGCAAGGTTAGTCAGCTGTAAATGGATTTTCAAAGTTAAGGAAGGAATTGAAGGAGTGACGTCGAAAAGATACAAGGCAAGGTTAGTTGCAAGGGGTTTCACTCAGAAAGAAGGTGTCAACTTCAATGATGTGTTTTCTCCTGTTGTGAAGCATAGGTCCATTCGAATGTTACTTGCCATGGTAGCACAGTTCGATCTTGAACTGGAACAGATGGATGTGAAGACTGTGTTCTTGTATGGTGATCTAGATGAAACGATCCTGATGAGGCAACCTGAAGGGTATGTCGAAAAGGGGAAGGAAGATTATGTGTGCAAGTTAAACAGATCTTTGTATGGGCTGAAACAATCTCCTTGACAGTGGAATAGGAGATTCGACAAGTTCATGGCACGCATAAGTTTCATTAGAAGTCAGTTCGACCACTGCGTTTACTTCAGATTTCGACCTGGTAATTCATTTGTTATTTTGTTGCTTTATGTGGATGATATTCTCATAGCAAGCAACAATGTTGAAGATGTGATGAGGGTGAAGGCTGAACTCAATAAGGAGTTCGATATGAAGGATCAGGGAGCTGCTTCCAGAATTCTTGGAATTGACATTCGAAGAGATAGAAAGAAGTCTAAGTTATGTTTATCTCAAGAGGCATACCTACGAAAGATTCTTGAAAAGTTTGGTATGTCGAATTCGAAGCCAGTTGTGACTCCAACAAACCCTCAATTCAAGCTGAGTATTGATCAGTGTCCCAGTACTGATGTCGAAAAAGCCTATATGAATAGCATCCCATATGCTAATATAGTTGGTTCTTTGATGTATGCTATGGTCTGTACTAGACCCGACATAGCATACGCAGTAAGTGTTGTAAGCAGGTACATGGCGAATCATGGAAAGGCTCACTGGCAAGCATTGAAGTGGATTTTAAGGTACATAAATGGGTCTCTGAAAAGAGTCCTAATTTATGGTGGAGCCTTGGGTGAAGATGGTAAAGCAGCAATTGGAGGATATGTCGACTCTGATTATGCAGGTTGTATGGATTCCAGAAAATCTATTTCTGGATATGTTTTCACTATGTTTAGCACTACAATTAGTTGGAAAGCAACACTTCAGAAGGTTGTTGCTCTATCAACCACTGAAGCGGAGTATATTGCCCTAACTGAAGCTGTGAAAGAAGCATTGTGGCTTGATGGTTTTGCGAAGGAGCTGGAACTTCAAGGTCGAGGTATCACTGTTAAATGTGATAGTCAAAGTGCAATACACCTGTCGAAGACCTATCATGAGTGAACTAAGCACATTGATGTGAGACTGCATTTCGTCAGAGGACTAATCGAGCGTGGAGAAGTCCAAGTGCTAAAGGTTTCGACTGAAGACAATGCTGCTGATATGATCACCAAGACATTACCGAGTTGCAAGTTTTTCCACTGTATGCAGTTGCTAAAGCTGCATGAAGAAAGCTAGTTTGTTCCCTTGATGTTGTAGAGTTAGATCCAAGGTGGAGACTTGTGAGATATTGGATCGAACTCTAGTATAGCCGAAGGGTAGCTTCTTGGTTCGACAGTGTTAAGCATGAAGTCGAAGGTTGTTCACATGCTTGTGTCGAAGATGCTAGGGTTGTTAGCATGTTAAATTAGGTTTTAGTGTTTAAACCCTAATTTGTTAAGTTAGCTTGTTTTTTAAGTTGGCTTGTGTAATGGGCCTTGTGGAAAAAGCCCATTAGTTAGTATGTTAGGTTTTATTATAAATAGCATACTAGTCTCTCATCATTGCTAAGCTGCAAATCCTAATTTGGGGTGAGAGAGGTTATTTGTTATTCTTGTAAACTTGTAATCTTGTTTTAAGAGAAAGTAAAAGAATAGCAGTTATAACCAATCTTGTGTTCCTCTTCTTCCTTGTCCTTTATTCATCCCTTATTTTATACTTTGTTCGTGGCATTGAATTCACAACAAGTATCAAACTATTTTAATATATTTACGGTTGATTCGCACATAATACAAATACATGTACAATTGAAAAAAAAATAAATTACTGAATAACAAAAAGCTACTGAACCCGAACTACTGAATATATATATATATATATATATATATATATATATATATATATATATATATATATATATATTGCTATAGTAGTACGAGATACAAAAATGTAATCCAAACTAAAATAACAAAAAATTACAACTAAATAACAAAAAAATCATGAAAAACTACTGGATATGGCAGATGATGAGTCGCCCTGTCACTCTCGAGGCATTCCTCTGGTGCCTCCTGTAAAGCATAGCATCCTGAGCCTCCGCCATGATGGCATCCAGAGTCCCTCTAGCATCGGATCCATCAGGAAATGAACCTCAGTCAATACCCTCCTACGCAAGCTCCATGATACGACGACACCTAGGCAACACGTTTGTGGCATGATCGGTCCTAGCCTGCTCCTCCTGTAGGATCTCTTGATGAACTGACCTCGGTGGGTTCCCTGGAACATCCTGTATCATGCATGGATGGGACACCCGGAAGAATCATAACATGTAACAATACTCGTAGCTCCAGTCGAATGTACCTACAGTACGTCTGGCCTTATCAGGAACAAGATGATTCTCAAAATAATCAAAAAGCTCATCTATATCCCTCCTTCTCACCGTCGAAGAAGCAACTACGGAAGGATCCCAGAGAATAGTCTGGGTGAACCCGAACTGACTCATCACCAGCTCAAGCATATAACACCTTAGTAATGATTTATCATGTTGAAAACAAGCCACAAATTCCTAATTTATGACCTAAAACACACATTTGAGTGGATTTTACATAAACTAAAAATTTCAAAATCAACTTACTTGATTGATTCTTGTTGTTTTTTGTTGATTGATTATTGTTGGATGCTTCATACACTGGTACTTGATGCTTTAGAACATCTTCGGTTGCAAATGCGGTTGATTCGGTGAAAATGAAATTTAGAGAGTTGTGAGAGAGTGGGTGTGTTTGGTTGTTTTTGAAACTGTAATGGGAGGGGAAGAGGCAGCGCATCTTTTAGGTGTTCTACGAACTAGAAATATACTTACGGTTCCATACCTTAATTATATTTCCGATTAGTTCCAATGTTAATGTCTAATATAGTGTGAACCAGATATGCATTTCCAATATTGAGAGACTTTTTTGAAATTTTGCTTAATGCGTTGAAAAAACATGAGATGGAATAAGAAATTCCCTATTTTTATTGACCGTCAGAAAAAAATCAGCATGCGCTTGTCAGGTTGTGCAACTTTGACTGAATGGTAATAATAGTTAAAGCATTGTATTATAAATAACATTATAACATTGATTCAGCAGAACAAATTTTAATATACGCTATATATTTTTATTGTAAAAATATTTTAGCTTTATTGTTTGCTAAAACTCACATTAATAATAATAATTTATATTAAAATTAATAAAATTTATTTAAGATTAACATTGTCTGGGTAACGATTAAACGAATTGGCTTTGTTATCAATTAAAAAAAATATATTAAGTAAAATCAACTAGAAGAAATTAATAAATAATTATTTTTAGTCTAATTGTTTAACGACTTAAATCTCATCGTTAAAAGTGAATACATGAGATATCGCGGATTCAAAATTGTGTCATTGTAATTGAATATTCTTACACAACTATCAATCTACCAGTTGAGTTGATGTTTAATGAAATAACAATTTAAAATTTAATAAATTAAATTTAATTATTTTACATTAAATTTCATATTAAAATTCGCCTAGAGTCTCATTTTAGATTGGGCCATATCAAATCAAAACTTTATTTATTATGAGAACTTTTCATAATAATCATGTGATTTAAAATTAATGCTTCAAATTTCACTCAAATTATTTACTTATGAAATTAGAACTGAGAATTAAAATTTTTTTCTTCTAATAATAAACTGAGAATTGAGAATTGATTTTTCTTATAATAATAATTCTTTTCAATATAACATAGTTTGAATTTTTGTAGTTAGAGTGACATGAATTTATAGATTTTTAGTAGTTATTATTGTTTCGTCTACGAATCAATAAAAAAGAAGAAGCGTTTTAATTGTTGAAATTGTAATTATCGGCTTAAAAATAAAAACCATTTAATTCCTTAAATTTTAAAATATAATTAATTGAATAGGTTAAAAAGAAATTTCATAACTAGCACCAAAATTTTATTTATTTTTACATATTTTAATAGGAGGCATACGAAACTTGAGGGAAGGCTTAGAAATCATGACAATTAAGAAAAGAGGATTATGAATAAAGTAGAACTTTGGAAGAAAAATAAGAAAAAAATCGATACTTCAAAACTATTTTAATATACACTTTTTGATAACATAGATAAGAATTTTTAGAATAGAATTTTACCTTAAAATCGATACTTGACACATACACTACACACATATGAAAGATATTCAACAAATCCTACTTTATAGATATCATTTACCATTACCATGTTAATGTGTTTCAGATACTCATTGCTAAACATATATAGCTTCATCCATGTGTACATTTTTAAACTTTCCACCCTTCATCATCAAATTTTCTTATTGATGAAGAAAATATCATATTTGACGAAATAACTAGACCATCTATTTTGAAAGATGCAACTGACTTTGTAGTGTTATTGATCTATTGCCTTTATATTTATCATTTTTTAATGGAACCAATGAAATTAAATTACTTTATGCTAATTCATAAATATTAAAATAAAGGGCTAAATGACTTTTACCCCTTCTATATAGGTGTATTTTGATTTACCCCTTAAAAAGAAATTTTTAAACTAGACCTTAACAAATAAAGATTCCATCATTAAAGTCCATGTTTCATTTTTTTGGCCAAGATTCTTAGAATCTTGCCTACGTGAACAAAAATAATGAGCTGATTATGTATTTGCTACACACGTGATATTCTTTTAATTTCCACGTGGAAATTCGTTTTTTTTAAATATAAAAAAAATTGAATTTTTTTTAACTTGATACTTGTAGGTTAAAATGGAATACTCCCACCAAGTTTTGGGTTGAACAATATCGATGCACCATTTTAAAACTGAACAATATATTCAGTTACAAATCTGAACAATATAATTATTTTCAAATCTTAAATAGTTACAATATAATTAGTTACAAATTTGAACAATATAATTATTTTCAAATATTAAATAATTACAATATAATTATACAGGATATATTAATAATTAGTTAGAATATAATTATACAATATATATTATACATAGTTATAGTTAGTTACATAGTTACAATATAATTAGTTACAATATATACTATACATAGTTACTATATAATTATTTAAATAAATTTAAAATAAAAAATAATTTAATAACGTTAATATATAATTAAAAAAATAACGTTAATATATTAATTACACTTTATATAATTAAAAAAATATCGTTAATATATAAAATTAATATTAAATGAAAAATTCTATTAACTATAAGTATTATTTCATATTCAAATAATGTATATATAAAAAAAGTAGTAAACCGGCGGTGGTTCATGTTTTCACACCATCGTCTTCAACACTCACAGGCAGTAAGCAGCGTACAGAGGAAGATTGACACAACGGCGAAACCAACAGAGATACCGAGTCACGATCCAATAGCGGAGGAGACAAAGCTGAATACAACACCAACACCAGCACCGATTGTTGAGGAGGGAGAGTTGAAGCAGCCTCTACCATGGGTGGAGATTATCAAAGGTAACCGTATCCCTTCGAATGGAATTGAAATTACATACACTGCTCCTAATATCGTGAATGGTGAGGTTGAGGTTACCATTGATACCCAGGATATTGAATCTGAAATACAATAATGGGAGAATGCCCTGGTAATGTATGTCATAGGTGAGGATTTATCCATGAATGCTGTGAGGAAGTTTATGATTAGTGCGTGGAATTTTGTTTCTCTACCAGAGCTGTATTACAACAATGAGGGATATTTTATCATTAGATTTAATTTGAAGAGTGATAGGGATATGGTTCTGATGCGAGGGCCCTACACTATCCATCGAAAACCGATGTTCCTACATGAATGGAAACCAGATTTCTCGATGAAAGATGATATGATAAGAACTCTTCCTCTATGGGTTTTGTTTCCTCAATTGCCACTGGTTTATTGGGGGGAAAAGAGCATAGGGAAGATAGCCAGTGCCTTGGTAAAACCTCTTTTGACAGATGAGTGTACAGCCAAGAAACTAAGGGTCTCCTATGCAAGAGTGCTTATTGAGATAGATGTAACTAGAGAATTGCAGAAACACATCAATATCCGGGGCCCTAGTGGTGAATTGGTTAGGCAAGATGTGGAGTATGAATGGCAGCCACCTTTTTGCCCTAAGTGTAATAGTGTTGGACATGAATGTAAGGAACCAATGAGAAAGGAACCTGTGAAAAATGTGAAGAAATGGGAGCCTAAACCAGGGCAACAAGAGAGCAAGGATGAGCAGGAACAGTCTAGTCAGGTGAATCACACTGAGGCCAATGTTGAATAGATTGAGGTGAAATCTTCAATTAAAGGAAAGGGTGTGGACATAGATGCTAGGAGCTCTTCAGTGTCATGTCAGAATGTGTTTGCTCTTCTAGGTGGAGGAACTAGCCTAGGAGGGATAGACAAGGTGTCATGATTGTGTGGAATGCGAGGGGCTTGAATAAAAGAGCACGACATGTGGAGATTGCAGCCCATCTCCGGAAACATGGTGTGTCTTGTGTAGGTCTGTTAGAAACCAGAGTAAAGAGTAATAACTCCTGCAAAATCAGGAATGTGTTTGGTGCTGGATGGAAGTGGATAGACAATTATGATGAGCATAAGAATGGTAGGATCTGGCTTGGATGGAAACAGAGCATTCTGGATGTTGAGAAGATTGAAGCATCTGACTAATATCTCCACTGTAGGATCCTGGATCAGAATGGTAAGTTTCAACACTGGCTTACCCTTATTTATGCACATAATCAATTGTCAAAAAGGAAAATTCTGTGGCAAACATTACAAAATTATACTCACCAGGAGCCTTGGATTCTCTTAGGAGATTTCAATAATGTGATGAAGATTGATGATAGGATAGGTGGTAATCCTGTCCAAAGTCATGAATTTAAGGACTTGGAGGAAATGATGACTACAAGGGATTTGTTTGAGCATGACAGTTTGGGGAGAAGATATTCTTGGTCTAACAAACATAGCCAAGGGATGATTTACTCCAAGATTGACCATGTTATATGCAATGCAAACTGGTTTCTTAAATATCCCCATTGTGAAGTGGAATTCCTCAAGGCACATATCTCTGATCACTCCCCAATCAAGATCCAAATGACTAGAAATGGAGGGAACCACCAGAGGTACAGACAATTCAAGTTCCTGAACTGTCTGGCTGAGCAACCACGGTTTAGGGAGAGTGTTCTACAAAGCTGGATTGGAAGGATGACTGGAAAGCCTCAGTATATTTTGTGGAATAAATTGATGAGACTTAGACCTTATTTGAAGCAATTGACTTCTGCAATCACTGAAGGTGTCAAGCAGATTCATATTGCTAGACAACACTTGGAGCAGGCAGAGAACTTTTTGGCTTCTGATCTCTTCAATCAGAGTTATGTAAATGAAGTGCAACACTGGACTAATGAGATTCTCCATGCTACTGAATTAGAGGAGCAGATTTTACAACAGAAAGCAAAGGTCACCTGGCTGCAGCTAGGGGATGGGAACAATTCGTACATTCATGCTATTGTTAAAGGGAAAAATAAACAGATTGGGATACAACAATTGGAGGATAGTCAGGGGCATCTTCTTACAGAGTACAAAGATATAGAAGTTGAGGTTTTGCACTTCTACCAAGGACTTGTGGGAAAGGCTGCCACAAATTTAAAGCATGTTGATATTATAGCCCTCAGAAATGGGAAGCAGTTGGAAGAGGAGTACAAGATGGATCTTATAAAGAATGTCACAGATAAGGAGATTTAGGAGGCTCTGAAAGGAGTGGGGGATAGTAAGGCACCAGGTTGTGATGGATATTCTGCAAAGTTCTTCAAAGCAACTTGGAGCACCACTAAGGATGATGTATGTGCTACTGTTAGGGACTTCTTTGAGCACAAGAGGCTGCACCCTGCATTTAATTGTGCCTTGGTAACTCTGATACCTAAGTCCCCTGAAGCTAAAACCATGAAGAATCTGAGGCCTATTGCATTCTGTACCACAGTGTACAAGATAATTTCAAAGATCCTCACTAACAGGCTGAGTCAATGTATTGGGACTGTCATCCATGAAAGTCAATTTGTTTTTATCCCAGGTAAAGTCATTCATGACAATATTATCATTGCTCATGAATTACTTAGAGGTTATGGTAGAAGGCATATCTCTCCTAGATGCACAATTCAAATGGATATCCAAAAAGCTTACGATACCGTTGAGTGGAAAGCTTTAGAGGATATTATGAGAGAATTGAATTTTCCCACCACCTTTGTTGATTGGATCATGATTTGTATCAAATTTGTCTCATATAAATATGTTATTAATGGTGTACCTAGCCCTAGCTTACAAGCAAAACAAGGTTTGAGACAGGGTGATCCTATCTCACCTCTTTTGTTTGTTTTGGTAATGGAGTATTTGCATAGGAGTTTAAAGAAGTTGCAGAATATACCACAATTCAAGTTTCATCCCAAATGAAAGAAGATGGGGATTACTCATATCTGTTTTGATAATGACTTAATGTTGTTTACCCGAGGGGATGTTCCTTCTGTGCAGGTCATGATGAATGAGTTCCACTTATTTTCTGAAGCTACTGGACTGTGTGCTAGCCTGCCCAAGTACAAGGTGTACTATGGTGGCATTCCTGATCATATTCAACAGCAAATCTTAAATATCACTGGTTTCTCTGCAGGCACCATCCCTTTCAAATACTTGGGTGTACCCTTGTCCAGCAGAAAACTAACTATCCACCACTGCAGACCCCTTGTGGATCGGATTCTTAGTAAGATAAGGCACTGGACAGCTAAGCTCCTTAGCTATGCTGGTAGATGTCAGTTGATCAAGAGTGTTCTATTTGGAGTCACTTCCTACTGGATGCATGTCTTCCCATTGCCAAAAGCTGTTATCAAACATATTGAAGCCATTTGTAGGGTGTTTCTGTGGAAGGGTACAACTGACATGAGTAGGAAGTCTCTGGTGGCTTGGGATTTTGTATGTAATTCTAAGGTGACTGGGGGTTTAAGCATTACTTCCCTAAAGGAATGGAACACTGTAACTATGGGGAAATTGTTTTGGAACATTCACGCCAAGGAAGATAAGCTTTGGGTCAAATGGGTGCATATATACTATCTGAAAAGGCAGAATGCGGTTGACTGGAAATACAAGAATTGCTCCTGGATTATTAAGTGCAAGGACAAAGTGATGAACACTGAAGCATGGACAAATGCAGTTAATGCTGGGAGGTACAAAACTGCTGCAGTATACCGGGAGTTGCGTGGTGATCAAGTCAAGGTGGAATGGCATCATATTCTGACAAGGAACTTCGCGAGACCCCGATCCAGTTTTGTTCTTTGGCTCTGCCTATTAGGAAGACTAAGTACCAAAGATAGGCTTCTTAAATTTGGCACTGTCACTGACCCAAAGTGTGCTTTTTGTGATGGAATAGAGGATATGCAACATCTGTTTTTTGAATGTAACATGCCTAATGATACTTGGAGAAAGATTCTGCTGAGACTGGGCTATGATAGGAAGCCGTGTAATTGGTCATTAGAGAAAAGTTGGCTTCTGAGGGAAACTAAAAGAAAGGGATGGCGCATGGATTTATTAAAAATAGCTACTGTTGAATATGTATATGGCATTTGGAGACACCGCAACAAAGTAATTTTTAGGCATGCTCCCATCAATCCACAAAATGGAAGGTGATTCTTTATGAGATTTTTGTTAGGGGTGCTATGAATAGGAGAATAAGTAGGTATATCGACTTAGATACCTTGTATACTTCTCCTTAAGGATCGAGGATGCATAGTGCATCACCTGGATCTTCGGATCGGTTGTATTAACTGTTTTTTGTAATAATAATAATATCTTTATTCCAAAAAAAAGTAGTAATCAAATAATTTATATATATTTTTATTCTATATATATATATATATATATATATATATATATATATATATATTTTAAACTTTATTGATTGGTTGTTAAAAGGTTAAATATGAAAAACTAAAATATTTTGTTTAATGAGTATTGAACACAAGACACAATATATACAAAATTATTGTAGACAAAATATTTGATATATGAGTATTGAACACAAAAGTATCAAATATTTTGTATATATATATATATATATATATATATATATATATATATATATATATATATATATATATATATTTTGTGTCTTGTGTTCAATATTCATTGTATATATTGTAACTAATTATAAATATATCATGTATAATTATATTGTAACTATTTAAGATTTGAAAATAATTATATTGTTCATATTTGTAACTAATTATACTGTAACTATTTAAGATTTGTAACTAATTATATTGTTCAGTTTTAAAATGGTGCATCTATAATGTTCAACCCAAAACATAGTGGAAGTATTTCATTTTAACCTACAAGTACCAAGTTAAAAAAAAAATTCAACAGAAAAAATTTAAAAAATTAAAAAAAAAACAAATTTCCGCATGGAAATTAAAAAAAATAAAAAAATCCCACGTGGGCAGCAAATACACAGACATCACATTATTTTTGTCCATGTAGGCATGATTCTAAGAATCTTTGCCAAAAAAATGGAATAGGGGCTTTAATGATGGAATCTTTATTTACTAAGGTCTACTTTAATTTTTTTAAGGGGGTAAATCAAAACACGCCTATATGGCAGGGGTAAAAGTCATTTAACCCTGAAATAAATATATATAATTTGGTGTAAAAAATTAATAAATGAGTTTAATTGCTATGCACTGTCAGTGTAAAACTTTTTACACTGTCAATGCATCACAACCACTCAATTATATTTCTTTTAAAAAATTAAAATAAAAGTCAAACACTTCCAACATATTAATGGTTGTGATTTACTGACGGTGTAAAACTTCTTTACCTTATCAGTGTATTCCAATTGAATTCTTAATAAATATGATTAACTTCATACTCTCAGTAATAAATTCAACAAGATTAAACCATCGTGGCATATTTTATCCATATGACATCAATAATGCATACAATCCCATATTATTAATGGAAACATTAATTAAAACATTAACGGCAGGGCCGACCCTGGAAATTGGAAGAAAATAACAACATTGCGCCTTGATAACTAATGTGTTGTTACTTTGTCAAAACAAAAACACAATCTTAACTTAGGATTTCTTAACACTTGTATATTTTAGAAAATTCCTAAGTCTTAGAGTTTTTTTGTGTTGTATTTTGTTTACACCTCTGATTGTATATGAAGTGTTATACTTAAATAATATTTATTTCTAAGTCAAATTGTAAGAAGTCTCTTGCTTTTGTGCTTGAGCATCTAGAAGTCTCTTGCTTTTGTGTTTAAGCATTATAAGTCTACTACTTAAAGGTTTGAGCATTGGAAGTCTAATGCTTGTGTGCTTAAGCATTTGAAGTCTTTTGCTTATGTGCTTGAGCATTTTGAATCAGATTTGGTTATAGTGAAAATCTCGTGGAAGTGCAAGGGGGATAGACTACTCCTGATTTGTAGGAGAAAACATGATAAATTCTTGTATCTCTCTTTCTTTCTTATCTACCTATGAATTTTCGTAATCCTCTTCTAAACTCTAAACTCTGATTCATACTCTTGACCTTATGTTCCGAATCTGATAAGGGAGATCTTTGATCAAAAAGAAAAAGTTAACACAACTCAACCTATTATCCGCTCTTGTGTTTTTCTCACCTTCAATTGACATTAGAGTGCCTGGTATGTGATCTTACACTTAAGAGTGGTACAGAAAAATATCTTGAGAGAAAAACATATCTATAAGTGAATCTGGTGATAATGGTCTCCATAATGTTAATCATGATTATAGTACTTCTTAAAATAATAACTATATATCTAAACCTCCTACCTCTGGTAGAGACTCAACATAATTTGAATGGTGGATAAGTAAGATGTATACTCATATCATTGGTATTGATGATGAGTTGTGGGATATTCTTGAAGATGGCATATATATTCCAATTGATGGAGTGGGAATGGTTGCTGACAGAAAAACTCTCATACCTGCACATAATAAGATATATAAAAACACCACAAAGTGTGTGGCATTCTGGTAGATGTTTTGCCTCACTCAGAGTACAATAAAATTATTGACAAATCAACTGCCAAAACCATCTTTAATTCTCTATGCTCTACCAATGAAGTAAATCAACAAGTTAAAGAGGTAAAGGCTAAACTTTTGGTCCAACAATATGAGTTATTGAGAATGAAGGAAGATGAAAATATTGAAACCATATTTTCAAGGTTTTAATTTCTTAATTTTGGACTTCAGGTTCTGAATAAGAGTTATACAAGTGTGAATCATGTCAAGAAGATTCTTAGAAGTCTTCCTGTCAAATACAGGCCAAAAGTTTCAGTCATTCAAGAATCTAAAGACTTGAACACAATAAGTCTTGAAAGTCTGATAAGAAATCTGGAAAGTCAATCTTTATAAGTGTAATAGTCAAAAGTATTTCTTTCTAAGTCAAATTGTAAGAAGTATCTTGCTTGTGTACTTGAGAATCTAGAAGTCTCTTGCATGTGTGCTTGAGCATTAGAAGTCTCTTACTTGAGGGTTTGAGCATTCAAAGTCCCTTGCTTATGTGATTGAGAATTTAAAGTCTCTTGCTTGTGTGCTTGAGCATTTGTAATCAGATTTGGTTACGGCGAAAATCTCTTGAAAGTGCAAGGGTATTGGATTACTGCAAGATTTGTGGGAGAAACCAGGATAATTGCTGGTGTATGTCTTTCTTTCTTCTGTACCTCCGAATTGTCTTAATGTGCTGCTAAACACTTAACTCTGATTCAGATTCTTGACCTTATGTTCATAATATGATAAGGGACCTTTGATAAGAAAGAAAAAGTTAACACAATTCAACTCTCCTTTTTGTGTTTTTTTCACCTTCATTCTTGAGCTATAACTGTAAATCAAGAAAGTGTTATTTTCTTGTAACTCAGATATGATTATAAAGGCTGCAAGCTGAAGTTAGGTAAAAGCATGATGTAAGAAAGTTGTGGGTTAATCATGTGGTAAAAGCTCGTTGTCAGTGGAAATTTGAAGAAAAATCCATGGGGACTAAATTAGGCCATGTGGTTTAAGACCGAACTAATATATTTTATTGTATATTCTTTCATTTACCTAATCTCTTTATATTTTATTATTTATTCTTTGCACTTAATCACTACTTCATCTCGTTCTTAAAATCAATTAAGTAAAATTAACATTTTTTACTTTAGGTTTTAAGAATTATTTTTTAATCACAATTCACAATTCTACTGTGTTTGAAGTTATTTGATTAAAAAGTGACATCACATCCTAACTCCTGTTTATAGACTAACTGTCTCAAGACGTAGGATAAGCTCGAACGATTCATAAAAAAATTCACATATTTCAATAGTGAAGGAATGCTTATTGGAAGGAGAAAATATAAATTTTTTTAAATGGATTGATTGTGATATTTGAGATTCTGTCATAAATAAAAAGTTTACTACAATTTAAAAAAAAAAACTATTATCATTATCATTGTGTTAGCCATGTGAGAGTTTTTATGTGTTACACACTGCAATATTATTGCTACTGAAATGTGGGGATACCATTTATATTACTCATGAAAGAACAACTGAGATAAAAATATTTAGAATGAACACGTTAATTCATGAGTAAGAATTATTTAGAATAAAGTTTAAAGAAAACACCAAGACATAAAAAAACATTTTATTCACATTCTTAGTCATTTAAGAACTCCAAGTAAAAATATTTTAAAATGAGGATTTAAATAAGAAAGTCCTTAGATGTTAAAAAATAGTTGACAACCTAAAGACACTAAGATTTACGAATATAAGGACCGGTCTTCTATAGATTTGGTTACTCTGCTTGATAAAACATCTTAAAGCAAAGAATGCAATAAATAAAATAAAATCTTGCACTGAAAGCTACAAATGTCAAAGACATGAACTTGAAAATGAAAAATGCAAAGTGAAAGTGATGAAGAAATGAGTCTCCTGTTTTGCAAATTGAAAAAATTGTAAGATACGAAAAAACAACCTACGAAGTTCCAAAAGAAAAATAAAGAAAGATCATCCTTTATTTCAACTTGCTTCTAGAGCATAAGTAAATGTCACATAATGGTAAAAATGGTCGTAGAATTGAAGAAAATATAAACGATACAAAAGATTACAAAAAGATTTAGCGCAAGATTACAAAATAAATTCCTACGATGAATCAGAAAAAGAGAAGAGAAAGAAATTCACTTATGCTTCATGACAAACCACAAAGAAAATGAAATAAAAATATAACTTCTGAGTTTAATAGTGAACTTTTTCTCATCTTTAAAAATTTAAACTATGGGTCAAGTTAATTAAAAGAAATTGTTTATATCTCTACTATAGCCTCTCTGCAAAAAGAAAATAAAATTTCATAAGAGGAAATAGATTGTCCTAAGATAGACAATCACTTTTGATTAAATTCAGAGAGTTGAATTAATCTCGTTCCTAATATAAGGAACAAAATTTATCAAGTATGGAAAATACAAAATTTTAAAAGTCATAATAAAAAATTTGTAAAATACACTTGATAAATTTACCAAAATAATATACAACTTAAAATTTATTCTAGATAAACAAAGTAGAACCTATAATAAAGTTGGTTTAAGATACCAAACTAAAAATAATGTTAAATCCTTTAAAATATTTTGTCGTTTAAATAAAATCTATAATTGTAATATCCATAAATATAACTAATGTGATAAAAAGTGATTATATATCTTCATCTTATTTCATAAAGAAAAATCATAATTCTAAAATAAAATAAATTTATAACTCTTCATCTCACTTCTGAAAAAAACCATGATTTTAATTGGACTCCTATAAATAATTTGCATTTCACTAAAGCAAGAGAACTTAAAAAATTAAATCCCAAAGATAAAAATGTAAGTTGTGATGCACATGATTAACAATTTCCATTAAAAAAAAAACAATTCAGATAAAAATATAATAGAAATGAGACTTGAGCATTATAATTGCAAAAATTTTATTAAAAAGCAAATAATAATAATTGACCGATTGAATTGACATTGATATTTTTTTCTGTCGTTGAAAATATGAATAATCATTGCTCAAAAAGCAACGACAAGACCTATATTGACTTGATTCTCTTCTCCATCTATAGAAAAATGGCATCTTACATAACCATGCATACAAAAAAAAATTAAATTTATAACCCTAGAGTTTAATGGAGAACAAAGCCAGCTAGCATGGATGCAATAAAACATCTGACTGACACTATACATTGTACCAAAGTGTTTCTAATAACTTCTCCTCTCTGCACATGAGCTTGTAGCTGCAGGGTTTTTATGTGGGGGTATGAGGCATATGACAGTGGAAAAGAGGTAACGAAACTATATGTAATCATGACAAATAAATCTATGATGTACTAAAAATCTTAGCTAGATATATGCATTTTGCACATGATAAAACTGCTTCTTTGGCTATATAGATTGTGTTTATTGTTGGTATACTGTGGCATTTGTTCTCTACAGTGATGTGTAAGGATATGAACTTGGAAAATATGTGAAGTCTCTTTGCCTAGCTAGTGAATATTGTTGTTTCCTATTTGTTTGTCTTGTCCCCCTTGCAACTTAAGATATTCGGTGCAATCATGAGACACATGTGAATATAGTGAAATTTTGCTTATGTAAGTAGACATTTATTTATATTAAGTCATGTTTCTTAAACACAATGGAATACAACCGCAATAGTGATGATTTCTTGAGAGTAACAAAATTTATGGAAAAAAGCTCTTAATGCAATTGGGAATGAGCAATATTATCAATATTACCACCTCTAGATTAAATTTGCTATATGTCTTAATTTTGTTATGAAGTATTACCATTCTAGAAAAAATTTCTTTAAAGTGTGTTTGGATGAGGTAATTGAAAATTTTAAAGAAATTTAAAATTCAAAGCAATTTAAATGATTCAATTGAAATCTATTCATTTTTAAATTATTTTGTTTGGATGGAGTATTAAGATAATTCATTGTTAAATTTTTGGGGTCATTTTATAAAATTTAATTTTTTTGGACCAAATTAAAAAATTGAAAAATAGGGAACAATTTACAATTTTTAAAAATTTGAAGGACCAGATTATAAATTTTAAAAATTATTAAGGACCAATTTGTAAAATTTTGTAAAATATGAGGACCAGTTTGTAAAATTTTAAAAAAATAATAGTAACAAATACATTCTAAGGAGGAAGAGAAGAATTTCAAATTCTTTGGTTTTTGTTGTCATTTCCAAATGATTAAATTTAACTTAGATAAAATATTCTATAAATACTTCATCCAAACACACTCTTAGGTACGCATTCAGGAACCATAATTGAGCATTATGAAGAAAAAAAGATTTTCTTAATAGTGTGATAAAAAACAATGATCAAATTATATACAAGGGCCTAGATTTGTACCATAAGCAATGGTTTTAAGCAAATATATTATAAGATATATATTTATAATAATATAAGAGGTATTATAAGATATTTATAATATTTGAGAGGTATAAAAAGATTATAATAATATCTTATAAAAATTAAGGAGATATATTATGGGATTTGTTATGAATTTGTTAAATTTTGGCTATTATAAATATGTATCTCTTTTGTTATTATAGTGAGATAATTTTAGAGCTTTAGAGAGAAGAAAATGAGAAATAAGGGTTTAGGGAATTCTAAGGAAAACTTTAAAAATGTGAGATTTGTGGTTTATCTCTCTTCTTCTTTGTTTATTCTTTATTTGTTAGGTTTGTATGTATATTTACTTTGAACTCATGTATATTTGTCGTCCATGGCGTTATATTTAATCTGCTTTACAAATTTGTGTTGATTTTTGTCTTAGATTCTTGCTCTGTGTTCGGGGTTTAGGTTGTTATAGACATATACTGCTTGAGTCCTTATCTATGATGATTCTCGGTTAGTTTCTGGATTCTAGAGATAGATTTAGAGCTAACAATCTTTATGGGTGTCGAAGCTTAATGCTTGTGTTAGTTGTGTCGGTTAAGAGATCGTCAGTACAAATGATATGGATATCTGTTGTGTTGTTGAGGTTGGCTGAGAGATCGTCGCTAAGATGATATCGTAGTTCTCTCTATTTTGGATTAGAAATGACATAGGGTGTGAGCGATGCTTGATGATATTGATGAGTATTATAGGTTGAGTATAACTGGTTGATAAGTTTAAGTTTGTGAGAAGTAGATTATATGAAATGCCTAATAAGTCTCTTCTTTCTGAAAAAATAATTTTTTTTGTGTTAATATTGTCTTTTCTATTTTTATGCTTTAACTATTCAATCCAAACTCATAACTTTGGAAATTGTTGAACTACAATTCAATGCACTAGTCCCTGCGGAGACGATAATTTCCCGGATAAATATTTCCAAAACTTTTGTTGCTTGCTGCTTTACCGTTTTAACAAAATGGCGCCGTTGCCGAGGATTGGTGTTTATTAACTTGCTTCGTAATAGTTTCTTCAGTTTTGAGTTTTTATATATTGCACATATTGTATATTATCACTTGTTTATATTGATACTTGTGTATGTTTACACATGTTTATGTTTTTTTATATACTTGTGAATTTGTTATATTATTGTTTGTTTCCTTTCACGTTTGCTTATGTGTGGTTAGGAATAGTTGGACAGAAGTAATTTGGAGGAACGTTCTTTAATAACAGGCGTCGAGCTTATGACGTAAAATAAGCATGTTTATTCTTTTTAGTTTATGTTTAGTTTAGGTAGTGTGATGCAATTGTCTAAACAAATTTAGATTGGACTAGATTAAGACTTGTAAACCATATAGTAGACGGAAAATTTAATGTGGACGGTGACTTAGGATGGATTATCAGAGTTGCACAGCTGAAGCGTGATGTGGCGCAGTTGCTATGCGTGTGTGTTTGTTAGAGGTGAAAAACTAAGTATCAGAAGCCTAGGAAAATGTTATGTCTTGATCCACATGTTGGATTTGGTGGGTTGTTGAGATGAGGACGAGGTGCCAGAGATATGGTAGTTTTCTCGTAAATACTTGCTGAGTTTATAAGGATGGTATTAGGATTGTTCGTTGATGGTGAAGTGGGTGTTTTGTCGAGTAATCTTGTTAAGTTGACGTTATAGTGAGTTTATTCCCGTTGTCGTGATGTTAATGTTGGTTACCGTAAATGGCAGATAATATTCCAAAGTATGATGAACTTGATTATTTTGGCCATGTTGATATTACTATAAGAGTGAATACTAAGACGTGAATAGAATCGTTGATATTTGAACACACTTATATGTGCGAGAATGAAGTTGTGAATGTGTTGTGATGTTGCAAGTGTTGTTAAGAGGATAATGTGATGTTGTATATCCAAGTATAAGTGTGTGATGGTTATTACTACTTTAAATGTTGACGTGCCACAATATTGTTGAATGATTGATATGTTAGTAATGATTATGTCGCGAAGGCGTCAGATGGATAGCATGTATGTAGTTGATTTACACCATGTTGGGTTGTTGTTATGTCGGGAAGGTAGTGGTCGAAGTGTTGTCATACGTGACTTGAGACAGAAAGAGTTGGATGCGAGATTCGCGTTAAGGGTGGTATTTCCAAGGAGATATTCGAGGAAGAAAATATTCTAAGTGGGGGAGAGTTGTAACTCCCCGATAATTTAATTAAATTATTTCAGATTAATTGTAAAAGTTGTAATATGTTGGAATATGTGGATATAAGTTACTATGTTGATGTTGGTTGATTAGTTGATTAATATTAATATAATTATTAGATTATTCTATATGAGCTTATTAAGTGGTTGGTGGTAGTAAAAGGAGAATATGGATATTAAGCCCAATAAGAGAATAGAATTATATGTTTAAGTGCAATAAAAGAAATTGGGCAAAGAGTTAGAAGTGACATTTTTGTGAAAGAAACAAGAGAAGAGTTTTGGAGAGGAGAGGAGAAAGCTAGGGCATAAAGGGGGAGAACTCCATTGGAGAAGATGAAGCTCTTGCTAAGAATCACCAGGGAAGGGTGGAGTTCTTACTCTCTAAGGATTGGCATGATGATGGATATGGTAGAGATTAGGCTTCATAATCGTAAATCCATGAGTGTGTGAAGAATTGCAATGTTGGTGATGTTGATGAATGTTGAAATTGATGAATGGTTTGCTGAGAATTTGATGAATTATTAGAGGTTTACATGAGTGGGTGATGTTGTGATTTATGTGTAGTCTCTAATCTTTCAATTTCATGATTTGGAATGTTAGGGTTTATGCTAGATTCCATGAATTTGTACTCTAAACATGTTTTGAATATAGATTGTTGTTAATAGATGTTCAATACTGGTTATATGTGCTTTTAATTGATATATGGAAGTGATTTTGAGTGGTAAAATTCCTTTTTCGCAGAACTGAGTTCTCTGCAATTTTTCTGCATAATCGCGCGTCCGCTAAGTGAAGTTTGGGAAGAATTTTGAAAATCGCGAGTCCACTAAGAGAGATTGGCCTTCTAAGCGGAGTTGTGAAAAGTGTTCGCTTCTGTTTTTAGTTCTGCAAAGCGCGCTTGAAGCCTGCTAAGTGAACTTTGGTGTAAAAAACTTTTTGAAACTTCTACGTGTTGTATCTTTTGATCCGTAACTCCTTTTTACACACCGTTTGAACCTATGACAAGATAAAATAAACTCTTATCTTATTAGAATGGATTGAGAATCATTAAAATATTATTTAATATGACTTATGATTTTGTATGTGTTTGATATGTATGAATTGATAGTTATGTTGTATGCTATATGCAATTATTTGTACGTATTCGATTTGTATGAGCTGATAATGATGTCTTGTAATGAATTAACAATAAGTATGATTTTACTAAGTATGTTAAAATTATGAATTTTTTGTTGTTGTTAATATGATAAATTTCTTGTCGTTGTTGTTAGTATGTGGAATTTGTTGTTGTTGTCGTAGACTCTGTGGTCAATGCTGATAAGTTGTATTGTGATGTATTGTGAAGTGTGATAATTTTGTATGTTGATATGACATAGTGATGTGATTGAGAAGTGATGAATTACTATAATAGTAATGAATTTTTTGTTTCCATTGAATCTTGGGATTGAGTTGATGATGTTTAGCCGATGTTGTGACGTGTTGTGAATGTTGTAGTTTGTGGATGTTGCATCATTGAGTCACATCCATTTCATAGTTTGAGATGGCTTGAAAATGGAAACCACGACGCTGGCCTGAAAATGGAAACAATGATTATTATCCTGAAAATGACAACGACGATGGCCCAAGTGGTAAATGTTTGAGACGGGAGTTTAACTCCAAATGGTACCACATGCATATGCATAATGTTGAGTCGCATATTAAGTTGCATAATGATTATTGTGATTACGAAGTGAATGTTATTATGTGTTGATGATATAATTGTGGACTTGAATTCTTTATTATGTGTTGATGATATAGTTGTGAACTTGAATTTGTTATTATAATTGGTTGATGGTTTGGTTCTGATAAAAGATGTATTATGTTGATAAATTGTGAAGTTGTAGTATTTATTGTATGAAGTGGTGAAATTATGTATGATATATATCTCCTATATTATTTATCATGCATTTCTTTATATCATAAGATATCTCACCCATTTTGCTGATATTTCCCCTACCATGGGAAATGAGCAAATACTCAAGAATAGTTGTGGATGTTCGAAGTGATTTTATGGAGTATTTATGTTGCTCCATGACAAGTCAAGAGGGCCTGGCTCTGATACGTAGCACTCGGGGGGATAATCGTTATTATTTAAGTTGTTGTATTCTAAGTTGACATTTATTTTAAGTTGAATGAAATATGTTTCTAAGTTGATCCTAATTTATAAGTTAAAGTTGGATCTAATTGAATAAAGTGGTGTTTCTGAATGCTATGTATCAATGTTAAATGAATTACAAGTTGTTTGTTGTTATAAGTCGAAATGTGACATCCCATTGTATGTTGAAAAGTTTCTAAAATACTCTGATTTTTGCTTATAATTACCGAGTAGATTTGGAGTGTTACACCTGCAATCATGGAGTTAGAAGTAGTAGTATCACCCAACATGCTCTTCAAATGGTAGCTATATTTTTGTCCCACTGTTTTTTAATTGTATTTCATTAATTATATATTTTTAATTAAATTTATTTGTATTAATTGGATTACAGAAAAGGGGAGAATCCGACCAATGAATGAGCTTCATGAGAGGATTTGTATGGGAAACAGCGAGTATGTCAACGAGTGTGCTAGCAAAGCTCAGATAAGATGCTATTGATATTTAATTTTTTTATTTAGTTCTTTTATGTAAATAAATTGTTTAAGCTCTAATATTTATTTAATTTTTTATGTATGTGTAGGAGGAGTATCATATATGGTTAGAAAAGTATCAATCTCAACATCCTAAAGAGCTGGTTGGAATGGCCCACATCCTGTTAATCCAGTTGTGTCACTTCATACTTGGAGTGATTCAGTTGGTATGAAGAAATATGGGAATTTTTATGGTACTAGAATTTTGGCTTCGAACTATAGAAAAGGGAATAGAACTTTATTTAAGAGAAATGCAGATGGGGAAGGATCGTCAAGTCCACCAGTATTAGCCCCTGAAATGGTAGAAACAGTGAGACAGTTAGCTCTAAGTAAGGTGGCACGTGAAGCAGCGCAAAAGACTAAAATGGAGGAAGTGAGGAAGAGACAATTTGAGTTGGAGTAAGCCTTAAGAGTTTCACAATAAAAAAGAAAGAATATATGCTCTCATAAAGGAACTCGACTCAAGGTTTTGGGAGATTTGGAACGGTTAGTGGCCAATGAGCGTTAAGTAAAGATGAACACGATGGGAACAATGAAGATATTATGAATGATTAATATTCTCATAATTTTTGAATATTTTTATTGTTATTTGATTTTTTAATATTCAAAATTTTATTTTAAAATTTTATTTTATTTTTTTAATTTAAATTTTACAGCATTTAAATTTTTATAATTATTTTTTAATTTAATTTTAGTATATGTAAAAACATTATTTATTATATCTATATTATTCTAAATATTAATAATAATATAAATATTAAATTAATTTTTTTTATTAATGGGTTGAAGAAATCTAGTATGACATTGATAAGGGTATTTTTTTTCTAACATAACTTAATATCTCATATTATAATTTTCTAATTCAATTCGAAAAGTTATATATTCGATAAGGGGTTAGAAACATACTCAAACCACACATACGATATAATAAATCATCTTTTAAACAAACCTTAACAACAACATACATCAACAACAAACCTTAAATAACAAACAACTTTTATTAACAACAACAAAATCATCAACAATATACCATAAACAACATACAACATACAACTTTTATTACTAACAACAAACAACTTTTATCAACAACAACATATCAACTCATAAAATCTTTCACGAACGTACCTGTCTCGAAATGACATTAACGATGAAAGAAGAATGAAGCTCAAGATAGAGCGGCAAATTTGTGTTAAATTTGAAATGATGTCATTCGGTGTCTTTCACTTAAGTTTGCAGCTTTCACTTTAGCTTCATCCTCCTTATATTTTTTCTTCATAGCAACATAAACCATTTGTGAACCACACCCATAGTATAGGATTTCTTGAGTTAATATTTTTTATTCACCTTCCCAACCTACAAGTTAAAATATATTAGCACCTTATATAATCATAAATCAACAAAATATTCACTCATCTTAAGTTATACATGTCATATTATCCTACAAACAACATGAAAGAAGCTATTGAAACATAAACTATGATACATAAAAAACATAGTTCACTTCTCAGGTTACACATTGACTCATTTTTAATTAACTTCTAAAGTTATTATAATCATCATAAGTTCACTTCTTAGGTCATATTATCCTAAAAAAAACATGAAAAAACTATATTATATATGTAAATAAAAGATAACTTCTTAGGTTATACATTCATTCCTCTTAAGTTAAACAGATTTGGATACATAAACTATTGAACCATAAAATAAGCTATATTAATTATATATTTTGAAGACTAACCTGTAACGTAGCCATTTTCTAATATTTGATAGAGTAAAATCACATTTCGTAAGCTTTGATGCAACACGGCTAACCATTCGAAGAAGAGGAGTTCTCTGCATGAGTTTGGTGTTTCTATTTTGCATGTTTGTAATCAAAGGTTGTCAAAACGTTAATGAAAATTAAGATATATGAGAGAGACGAGTGAAATATATGTTAGAGTTTTGTTTTAAGAAAGACGATTGTTATGTACTGAAGCGAAATAACCTCCCATATATATATATATATATATATATATATATATATATATATATATATATATATATATATATATATATATATATATATATATATGTATATATATATATATATATATATATATATATATATACCTTTCACCACGGTTAATAATAAGAGCCATGATGAAATGTAAAGACAAGATCATTTTGTAACGAAAAATTAAAAAATTGTTGGTGCTGAAATCTGAACCCTAACACTCTAGGTATATTTTACCACAGTTGTTTACATTGACCCAGTAAAATGTCTTTTAGTAAATAGCAAACTAAAAAAACGCCCAAAAATAAATTATTACTACACCTAACACAACTAGAATTTTTTTTTTGAATATCCATTTTTTTAAAAAAAATTCCAAAAATAACTAGGTTTTCAAAAAAATTACATAAATGTCACTTTTTTGCTAAAAAATACACGTTGTCGCCAGGGGGGGTGGCGACAACAATGGGCCTGGAGAGCTGTCGCCAGTGGGCCTGGCGCCCATGTGTTTTTTTTAGGTGTTGTCGCCACCCCCCCTGGCGACAACACCCCCCCTTTATTTTTTTTTTCTTTTTTTTTTTTGTAATTTTTTTTCTTTAACATTATTTTCTCTTAAATTTTTTTTATGTTATACTTTTCAATTATTATTTCAAAATGGATTTTTTAAATAATTATTTTTTTCATGGTATTATATTTTCGGTAATTTTTTACTTTCAATATTAATGTTTTCGGTACTATTTTCTCTTAAATCTTTGTAAATTTTATTGGTTCCAAATATTTTTTCCATGGTAATATTTGGTAATTTCTTTCAATATGTATCATGAACTTTTTTTTATTTAGTAATTTTTTTTGTGTTGTAACCCATAAAATTTATAAAAAAAAAGTTCATTTCATTGAAAAAGTAAATTACAAACATCATCGAAACTAATAACTATGTTGTGGAACTAGATCCACGATTGGGACATTTGGTCCTATTATGTCCTAGCTCACGACATATACCACACTTCCTCTGCATTTTTTCAGTTACGTCCATCTCGGTTCTAATACGCCTGCTGTTTGGTCGACCGCTTTTATTCCGACGCATTAAATCGTTATGCCAAACTGTTTCCCCCTCGTACACAGGCCAATATGCCTCCATTGCTACCACCGGAAAGTAGTTGTCGTATACGTTGAGCAACGTTGATACTTTATAAATTTCTGATACCAAAGATAATGCATCAAAGTGAGTATGTGAACATGCTGCAAGGACATGGGAGCAAGGCATGCGATATGCTTGAAATTGGCCACAGTCGCACCAACGACCTGGGATATTGACGCGATACTCTTGTCGTGGAAGCCCCTGGTTATGGTCAATTGTTTCTTTGACACTGAAGGTGTGGCCATGACGGTCGAACTCGGTCACTCGATGAGTGTTACCCTTGGCAGATTCCTGTTGTATATATTTCTGCACAAGATAGTAACTTTGACATGACTAATGCATGCCACAAAAGATAGGGCTGCATGCATGAAGATAGGGGGAATCGTTGCAGGAATCTATCAGGAATCGCTTCAGGAATCATTACAGGCGCATGCTAGGGTACAAGAACTCGTTTCGGACGCATGCTAGGGACAGAAAACAGATGGGGACCATGTGGGGCCCTAATTTTTATTCTTCAAAATTATTGTTTATGTTTTTCCCTTGTAAATGAAACCCTAATTGTCCCTCTATAAATTAGGGTTTCTTGTGTGCATCAGTACACACACGAAAAAATGAGATCTCGAATAAGGCCAGATAGCACGCACCGGACTACTGAGCCTCCACCACCTGTAAGGCGTTTGGACTATCAACCTCCCATTGTTCGAAGGAACGGATACGTTATTTTCTCTGCCGTCAAACCTCCCATGCAGGTAATGTTTTGGAACATTCAATCCATGGACCAGCTTAAGAGAACCCTTCTCAGGTTTTTGGAGGGAGAGTGGAGTCAAGGCGAACAAATCAGATCTATCAAGAGACTTAGAACAAGGGGAGGTGCTTTTCTTGAAAGACAGCGTTGGTGGGAGACAATGGAGGACGACATTCAATGCACTCGAATGATGGAGGACAGAGAAGACATTGTCCTAACCGTTGTAATATCCTAGATGTTGCAGTTTCTTTATCATTTCAGCTACTTCTGTACCGTCCAATTAAATGCTCTGAGCATATATTAATGAAATGTTTTTTTAACATTACAAAGTTTCCAATTAGTATTTAAGTTATTAATAATTAGCAAAATTATTTTCCGCGGTATTTCACCCACTATAAATAAAGGTGTGTGTGTGTGGAGTTGAAGTACCAACTCTTTCTTCATTCTTACTGCAAACACAAAAAATGAACTCAGTTTGGGCTGTCGTTTTTTTTGAGGAAGGTAGTCACATGCGTGTCTGCCTTAACCCCCATTGGAATTTCCAGAGAATTGTTAGAGCCATCAACACTGGGTTTCGTCAACTAGATGGTCCGACCAGAAAAGTTAAACAGATAGATTACCGTTGTCCATACATTACGTTGACGGATAATAATCCAGAAGGCACCTACATGTATTACTGGGACCGTGTGAAAGACGATGTGGATCTAATGTTTTGGACACACATTGGAGAGGTTAACCGAGGCGTTGAAAATCCACTTGTTCTTGCAGTGATACTCGAGTAGTTTAGATTAAGTGTTGTTGTGTTTGTTGCAATGATTGAGCGTGTACTACAAGTTGTTATGTGTTATTTTCTTAGATGTTTTGGTTTCTGTGTTGGTTATTGTCAATGTACCTTTTTAATTAATGAATGAATTAATGTTTTCCATAATATATATATCTGCGCTAGTTTAATATAAAAGTCTCAAAATCTATTATAATTGTATGTTTTAAATGAATTAAAAATTATGATAATGCATGTCACAAATTATGATAATGAATTAAAATCTATTATAATATAAAATTCTCAACATCTAAATAAAAAATAAAAGTATATGATAAATCGGTGCATGCAATGGTTTAACATAATTTAGCATGACAAGAATGCATGCCTCTATAGCAATCTAGTCCCCCCACCACAGACATGACAAGACAAGACAATGCAGGGAATCTCGTCCCCACCACAGACATGACGGGACAAGACACTGCAGGGAATCTCGTCCCCACCACAGACTTGACGGGACAAGACACTGCAGGGAATCTCGTCCCCACCACAGACATGACGGGACAAGACACTGCAGGGAATCTCGTCCCCACCACAGACATGACGGGACAAGACACTGCAAGGAATCTCGTCCCCACCATAGACTTGACGGGACAAGACACTGCAGGGAATCTCGTAATAACCTATGCATTTTGGCTATAAATATGTTCCCAAACTTGTTCATTTTCTTCATCACCTCTTATACTTTCATCAGAGCAACTTATCATCAGAGCAACTTTGTGTTTCATCATCAACAAACATGTCTCTCCTAACTATGGGTCAAGAGCATCGAGGCACCATTGCAAACATTGCCACTTATGTAAGTTTGAGTAAACACTTAATTTTTTTTACTTAAATTTACTAATTTCAAATACTTATGGGAGGTGTTTTTTTTATAGGATGTCACGAGATTTAGGACCCGTGCTGGTAAGATGAATGCTCCTGACCCTTTGATTGTGGACTACGTTAAACGTGCGGGATTTGGTGAGGTAATGAACTTAACACATACCTCAGTTGATATGAAGTTTATATTAGCATTGTGTGAGCGTTGGAGGCCTGAGACTCATACTTTTCACCTTCCAATGGGTGAATGTACCGTCACTCTAGAGGACGTGTACATGTTGTTGGGTCTCAAAACAAATGGAAAGGCAGTGTATGGAAATGTCCAACAACCAAACGCCCTATGCGTCGAATTGTTGGGTGTGGATTTAATAGAGGGTGAGGGGCAACAAAGGGGTAGGGGCCAAGGTATAAAGCTTGCTGGCCTTCAGGAAGCTTATGCTGGGCTTCAATTGGATCAGTTTTCTGACGAAGAAACTATACTGCAGAAAACTAGGATGTATATTATGTTGTTGTTTGGTAGGTTTCTATTTCCCGAAGGCACGGGAAATAGTGTTAATTTTATGTACTTGTGTTTACTTGGGGACATTGATGCAATAAAGACATATAGTTGGGGTTCGGCTGTGTTGGCATACCTATATAGTTCCTTGTGCAAATGTGCAAAAAAGGATAGTTGTACATTTAGTGGATGTGCATTCTTGCTACAAGCATGGGCATGGTGGAGGATGCCGGTATTGGCCCCTGCAAATCCAAACAGTTACGCCTTCCCTTACGCTTCAAGGTAACTTTTGGATCTTATTTTAATTATTGCTTTTTATTCTATTATTATTTGTAACTATATTGATTTATATCTTTTAATGTGTTTAGGTTCAATGCACTCGGAATGGATTGGTCCAAAACGCCTGATTCCAAAATCATTTTCTACCGCCAGCTATTAGATCGACTAGGACCCCAAGAAGTAATACCTCTAAAAATGTCCATTTTCTAAATATATTTTTAAAAATAACTATCTTCTATATTCTGAAATTAATATTATTTGCTTTGCAGTTTATTTGGCGTCCTTACTTGGAATTGGACCACGTACCCGACCTTGACGAGGCGGCTATTTGGACAGCAAAATCACCCATCATACGGTTCACCACTGTGGAGATGCACCCGAGTGACCGTGTGAAGCTCCAATTCGGCATGCATCAAGGTATCCCTGACCCACCTGAGCCTGACTGTTTGGGACGTTGGCATCTTGCGAAGGTTAGCGAACAGTGGTACGTAAAAAATTACAAGTCCTTTGCCATAGATCAGCGTAAAATATGGGCTCGTCGATCAAAAACGGTTCTAGAATTTCCTGTGGCGCCGGGAGAAATGAAGCCAACTGTTGACTATGTAAACTGGTACAGATCTGTCACAAATCCTGAAATGATTGTGTCTGCCCCTTTCTATTTAGCTGACCCGCGAGCACAACCTCCATATTTTGGAGGACAACAACAACCACCACCAAATTACCACCAACAACAACAACAACCACCGCCACCAAATTACCAACAACAACAACAACCACCACCAAATTACCAACAACAACATTACCCACAACAACACCAACAACAACAACAAAGTTACCACCAACAACCAATGCAACCACAAACACCTTTTTACCAACAACATTCCCAACAACTCCACCAGTTTTTTCCATCCCAAACTCAACCACAAAATCAAGAATTCCATGCAGGGAGCTCTTCTAGATCATATTTCCAGGAATTCCATGCGGGGGGCTCTTCAAGATCACCACCAATGACCCCCGACATGGGCATAGAAGAAGAATACCCGCAATACACCACATTCGACCAACACACATCACAGTACCCCAGCCAACAATTTGACTTCAACACACCGCCACAACCATTGTATTTTAACCAAACCGGATCCACCACCAACTTCCAAAACTTCCAGGCTGCACCCACTAGGAAAAATTTTAACCCGCCTAGACACAGCTTCGACAGCGCCGCGGGCACCCGCCTATCCTATGGAGGGAATTCTATAGGTCAAGATGTTGAAGACCCAGGTTTCATTCAGGGACCGTCGACTATGGCACAAGACGAACCAAATAGAGGGGGTCGTCGTCGCGGAAATAGGGGGGCATTACCAACTCGTGACCCGTCTACACGACCCATTCGGCAACCTCAATGTGGATCGTACCATGGTCCACGTGGCGCGCAATAAGATTTTTATTTGTATCGTGAATGTATTTTGTAATGTTTTTAATTATAATGTATTTGTATCGTTAATGTATTTTAATGTCTTTAATTTTAATGTATTTGTATTTTAATATATAAATATTTTAAAGAATGCTCAACTTTCAAAATAATGAATCCACCACCAACTTCCAAAAATAATTTTAACAAGATAGATAAAATAAAACAATATAAGAGAAATTATTGTTAAAAATTGTAGTTATTAAAAAAATTGTAGCTATTAAAAAAATTGTTGTTAAAAATTGTAGTTATTAAAAAAACAATATAAGAGAAATTATTGTTAAAAATTGTTGTTAAAAAAAAATACTAAAAAAAATACGAAAAAATAATATTAAAAAAATGTAGTTATTAAAAAAAAAATACTGAAAATATTTTAAGAGAAATTATGTTAAAGAAAAAAAATAAGGGGGGGTGTTGTCGCCAGGGGGGTGGCGACAACACCTAAATATTGCATGTAGGCGCCAATGGGCCTGGCGACGACGTTATGGGCCAAGTGTTGTCGCCACCCCCCTGGCGACAACGTGTTGCAGATAGCAAAAAAGTGACATTTGGGGAATTATTTTGAAAAGTTGGTTATTTCTGAAATTTTTTTTAAAAAACTTGTTATTCAAAAAAAAAATTCACACAACTACCGTAATAATATAATATTACAAAAAGTATATTTTATAGTAGTGTCAATAGCATATTGAAATTTTTTGTTTGATCTAAGAGCGTTTGTAGATTTGGTACTTCTCTTGATAATATGTAATTGATTGGCGGTTGTAGTTGATTTGAGATCTACCTTATTCGTCTTTTGGGTAGAGTTTTTAGAAGTTGAATTTTCTCTTTGATTTTGTCTAGTGTCGGTGCTTTGTTAGGTTGGTTCTTTATTGTAGTTTTTTTCATCTATTTCTTTTTACATTTTGTGTTATCTAATTATACATTGTTGTATGTTGATGGATCCTTTACCCCTTTCATATATAATAGATTAGTTTGTCTAAAAATAAAAATTTATATTATAATCATGAGATCTATTAGGAATTCTCAACCATGATTTCATTCTAAAAAAATTAAAACAATGTGCTATTCTCCAATGAAAGCTATGTTGAAGTGATTTTCATATTATATATCCTATAAAATATATCCAATCACACAAGGGCAGATTTAAGAGGTAGATATGTATGCAATAACTATTAAATTATTGTATAACATAAATTGGATTTTACCCTATATATATTCTAATAGCTGGCTAATTAGCAAACACAACATTCTAATTTGTTTGATATGCCTTACGAGCCCCATGTGGGCCTTTGATAGTCTCATTTGTTTAACATCATTCAAAGTCACGTTTCAATCTAAAAAAGTAGTGAATGTTCCTCTTCCATTTTGTTATTGAAATGTTATAATCAAGAAGTCGTTTTTGGTCTAACTTTCTGAAAGCACATGCGATGCCAAGAATCAAAGATCTTTTGGGGCAATATGTTATAAGGGACCATGGTTCATGATTTACGGTGCAAGATTGGATAATGACTCTTAATAATGATTATTTTGTTTTAAGTGGTTGTGTTAATGACTCTCAATATTGACTAAATTAATGACTCTTAGTTTATTCGTTTTTATTAAATTTTAAATATGTTAAAAATTTATTTTGACACAAAATGAATCCTAAATTTTTATTACAATAATTTATTGTAAATTATAATTGTGACAATGTTATGAATTAATCGCATATAAAATTTTACATTTTATTTGAAAGGAAAATATATATTCGTAATTTGAGAGTGATATTCGTAATTTCGTTTTGCAGTCTTAAATAATTATAAAGTAATATTTTTTGTTTAATTTTGATTCTCATGTCTTTCTAGTACTTATTTTTTATTTAAATAGTTGATTTTAAGTTGTTAAATATACATATTTATTTTTAAAATTATTATCAAATAAATCTTTCAATAACTTCGTAAAAATATGTCTATTTTGTCAAATTTTAGTTCCTAGTTTCTTTATTAACGTATTTGTTTTTCATTAATTATTTTAATTTGTATTAATGGAATTGTAAAAAATTTATTCGATTTTATTGTGATATTAGTTGAAAAATGAGTCTCTTTTGATAAATATTATTATTGTCGTTTTTTCAATACTTTCTGTGGCCACTATATTAAAAGAAAAATACTAAACTATAATTTATTTTGGGAAAACCATATTCGTCATTGCGGGGTTTCAAACTCGTGACCTTCAATAGAGTTGAATTATTGTATTTGGCCTTTTGAAAAATAAAAATGAGATTTGGGAGGTGACACATAAAATTATGAGATGATGTGGCACAAATGGAATACACGTTTCAAAAAAATAAAGAACAAATTTGATGGGTCTGTTTTAATATATATAATAGATAGATTATTTTGTCCCAAGTAATATACAGAGTGTTTCCTCTACATAGAGATATGTGGCATCCCAGATTTGATTTAATATTTTCTATTTCTTTTTTTGCATTTCTCATTGACAATATATATAATGTACAATTTTCGTATCCAAAAAACACAACTATAGAACTCAATTGTTTAGTCTAACTTTATTTTGACTGGTGTTAAGTTTTTGGTGATCGCGATAGATTATAGTAGTCTTGAGAATGATATGTTGGCTCGTGCTTGACTATTCTTATACTCGCCTGACTTGCTATCAGTTGAGGAACATCGACTAACACTAAAATTGCTTGTTTGTCAAACTCAACTGACACGTTAATTATTTTTAGGTGAAACAATTTCACCCTTATCACGTTTCGCATTTTAACAAACCTTACGAGCTGTAAAAAAAAAATCACCATTGCTTTGTAAAAAAAACTACTTGTTGTATATCTTGTCTCACCTTAGAAATTGTCAAAGATTTCTTTTACACTTGATTCAACGATCTTCCTTCCTCATTATCCTTTATTATAAAAGTTCTTACTCAAGTATCATACTCAATCTAGTTTTCTCTTTTTGCCATTTAGATCATATTCTCTGAACTAGTTCCCTATTTTCCTTTTGCTCTCCATCTTTTTTGAGAAAATTATGGCTTATTATTTCAAAATCCAAAACGTTCGACAATCTCTTTTCCTCATTCATCTGCAACATATTAGACTGTGCTTCACAAAGTTAAAGCTTCCAAAGTAAACATATAGGAGATAAAATTTTGTTGTGGTTGTGGTTGATTAACAGGATGACGTTGAAGAATAAAATTTTGTTCCTAGGAATCAATCAAGATCAAGTGAAATTTAGATATACGAACTTTCATTACCAATGCCGCCTAAACCAACTAAAAGGACAACAATCGAGGCAACACTTACTTCAAATAACAAAAAAAAAAGATCCAAGGTACCACAACTTTCTTTTAAATTAGGCATTTTTACTTTAAATTTTCCTTCTCCTACATTCCTTATTCTTGATTTGTATTAGTTTTCATCGAGTTAAGGTTTTCATCATTGCAAGAAGAGCTTTTGCCCTAAGAACTCCAAAAAGAGATTTCATTCCTGCAAGAAGAGTTTCCACCATTCAGCAAGAGGTTTACACAAGGATGGACCTTAAATTGGGCTAGTTATCAATGGACAATATTAGTCTCTAGGATTCAAATGAATCTTTTGCTCACAACCTCAACAAAATGGACATTTTGAGGTTCACGAAAGTTACGTTGAAGAAAGCATATTAGTACCTTGGCGAAGAACGACTGTAAACCCTTCAAAGACTATGAATCAGATATCCTATGGATCTATGTTATTGTTGGTATAATTAAGAAGTGATCCCAAGTGATAAAGCTTATGGATAGCAAGATTCAAGAAGCAACTACTTAGCTTTGATGATGACATGGTTTTGATGATGACAACAGCTGAAGTGGTTTTGATGACAACAATACTTGAAGTGGTTTTGATGATAACAATACTTGAAGTAAATCAAATAATAAAGTTAGCTCAGGTGGTCAAAGATGCAAAAGTTATTTGATCAATATCAAGTTATCCTTCTAAATCAAGCTAAAGACTTTCTGTTAAAGTCAACACTTTACTCCAACAACTATAAAGTGATGATTTAGGGTTTATGATCACTCATACGGAAACTCATACGGAAATATCTCAAGCCTTATCAAGAAGACACAATAATGTTGTGTGATAAAGTCAAAGATAATGCAAAGACATGAAGCTTCAGAGTATGAAAGAGAGAGAAAGTATGAAAACTCGTCCGATCGTGTTCGTCTGAATGATTAGTGTATTGTAAAAACACAAGGAACTTTTTTGAAAGTATTATGGATAAATTATACATACTTAAAACATTGAGAAGCCTCTCACATTTTTAATTAAAACAACCAAAAAATATTTTTGGAGTCTAGCAAGTTGATTAGGGGACTGTCTTCTTAATTAAGAATTTTTTTTTAACAAAAATTGTTCAATCAATTAGATTTATAGTCTAGTTGCTTAGATATTGCATAATCAATTCTATAATAAATTATGACAGCCTCTTAAAGATTGATAACACCTCTCTATCTAAATTTTCCATTTTGGACAACAATAACCGATTATTTGCACTGCCTAATTGATTAGCTAATCAATTAGGTCATTTGATTGCCCCATGGATTGTTTCCAAATTTATACCATTTCTTGTTCTATAAATAAATAGCTTCTCTATCATTTTAAATTACCCAAAAAACATGAAAAACTTCACTTTTCATTTCTCTCATAATCTCTCTAAATAATTTATATTTTTCTCACATATTTAAGCCATAGTGTTTTGAGAGTGTTCATGAGTCTAGTGTGAAATTTTGTTTGAAATGAAGTTTTTTTTCTCGAGTTTACTTGATGTTTAAGGTGGTACACTTTTTTAGAGGTTGTAAATCGGAAAACTCTAATTAATCCTCTAAATAGGTGGTTTATTATTTGCTCAATCAATCAAAATTATTTTTACTAATGATTTATTTAAGTTTTAAGCACTTTCGTCAAAAGAAGAGCAACTCAAATGGAAAAGGGGGTTCCAAAAGCAATCTAGCAAAGTTAAAACTCAGCTATAGGAGTGTTGCCTCCTTTTTTTTGTTAGATCCGAGTTCCTCTATCTCTTGTCCATTCATTGGTGGCTCTATGCGCCCAAATATTTGTCTCATTCACTATGTGACAAACCATATACTCTTCTAAAGAAATAGAAACTTCAATCACTTAACCATGTTTGAGATTTTAATGTTCGATCTTCACAAACCAAAAGAGGGATTTTCTTCTTGTGGACCCATTCTTCACAAAACTCTCAAATTTATTGGATACTCTTTAGAATAATTCTTGGAGACATGAGTGGGTAAATTTAGACTGAACCTATATAACTCTTTAGTTTCTTTCTTTCTCCCTCAACTCTTACTTTTCAGTTATCTTCTTTCGCTTGGTTCCCAGTTGCTTACTTGTCTGTGTTAAATATTTTCAAATTTTGATTTTTTTTTCAAATAATTTTGCTTTCAACCATAATATTTTAAAATGCACAATCCACCCCCTCTTATATATAGTGTCTTATGCCTAACATATAGGGTCTAAGGGTGAAAATAGTATGAAAAATATTTTTTATTTGTGAGAAGTCCTGATCTTTTAAGTGAACTCCTAACAATTTCCTCCCCCATAACCAAATCCCCTTATAAGGGTGAGACCTCATTATTCTCTTCACTCTCACTAGAAGAGTTGGGATAAGAATCTGATCTCTCCTTTTCACTTTCAGTTACCCCTAGTGTCATTTAAACATGGATGATTATTAAAAAATTGAGGATTGGTATGTGTACACTAAAATCTAACACCCTAGATGTACACCGTATAAAATACCTACATGTCATGGGACTGTTTGTATGTCAGACCAAATAAAAAATAAATATTAAATATTAAAAAAAAACAAAACCGTATCATTATACGGTGTAAGTGTTACTATGAATGTAAATATAACATTCCTCTAAAAAATTTAAGAACAATTTATTTTTTGTAGTATATTTGATTTACATAGAAAAAGTAAAGATTTATAACTTCTATGTATCATGATTACGAATTGTAGTAAGTCGCACTTGGTAAGCAAGTAATAAGTCAGCACAAAGTTCGGGTATATATAATTAAGAGAATCTATAACACACCAGCCAATATATATATCTTAGCTAACGTACTTTTACAGCTGAAAATGATACTTCACTGCCTCTCTTTTTTCTCTTATTGGCAGCATTATGTTTTAGCAAACTACAACATCAACATTAATCTTGAAGAAACAAGTCATAGGTTTTATTCACACTTCGTTAGTTGTGTTAAGAGGGGCCCTATGGGGCCCTGAAACTGTGGTCAAACCTTTATACTATCGAAACATTATTTCATGCCAATTGCCAACCACACTTGCCTTAACTACAACATGAAGGGTGACAAGAACAAAAGTTTGATATATTTTATTGGACTTACAAGAATCATGTAAATATATGGTGGTTGCTAGCATGCACCAACCATTCATATCATGGTTATTTATGTTTGAATTATGTAATCTTTCGCTATGATTACATTATACCTTGAATCCACCACAAAAATTAATACTATTAGTAAAATATTTGAAGAGGACAATACTTTCATTATTGAACTTGGATAATGTAAGAACTCTAGGAGGTGATTTGAAGATGTGATGAGAATATGTTTTCAACATTTTTTGGTGTATAGTATAGGTGGCGTTTCTGACTACCACAACAAAAAACCTAGAGCGGTTTTTAGTGTAAGTGGGGCCATTGTCATCATCCCAAAAATATTCTCATGGAGACATTGGAGAGATTGCTGGTATTTTAGAGGGAACTAATAAAAAAAAAGCTTTTTGGATTTTCTTCGTGTTTTATTTTTCTGGTTACACATCAAATGGTGGTGAACTCTGATTTATACTTAAAAAAAAAATATTTTATTCTAGAAATGTTTTATTTGATATATATATATATATTTATATATATATATATATATATATATATATATATATATATATATATATATATATATATATATATATATATATATATATATATATATATATATATATTTCAGTTAGCCGGAATATCTTGAAAGAAAATAGACGTTTGTGAATTTTTTTACTAATACATATGAAAAATGATAACATTTAGGCCAAAATATATATCTTTTTGGACAACACATTGCATTAAGGTCAAAACAATTAACCGTGATTATATATTCATGGAGTGACATGGTTTGAATCTCAGCTCTAACAATTTTTTATTTTTTCGTTACAATAGTGTTATTTAGCATAAGTTTGCAGCTTACTCATCGATTTTAACATTCGTTCATTGTAGATTTTATGGGTTTAAATGAGACAATCATTTTTTCAATTAAAGATATGTGTGTTGTCGATAAATGTTGTTGATATTGTTTTGTGTTGTTTGTTAATAAATGGTTTTTCGTGTGCAACTACCAAGTGGTTATGATTCTTTACTTATTAATGATTAGAGCTGTCAAATAGGTCGGCCCGGCCCAGCCTGCTTCAGCCCGGTTGGCCAATGTGTTTAAATGGGTTGGCCCGGCCCGATTGCTTAATGGGCCACATAAAATGAGTCCGGCCCATTTTTCAAAGGCCCGTGTGGCAAGATGGGCCAGCCCGACCCATATTTCAATATTATAGTTGTAATTTTATAAAAATATGTAATGGATAAATGCAACATAAGTAGAGAGTCATCATAAACGTATATAAGTGATGTTTAGAATATTTATCTATAAAGATTATATATATATATATATATATATATATATATATATATATATATATATATATATATATATATATATATATATATATATATATATATATATATATATATATATATAAACCACAAAATCATCTATGTAAAAGTTCAAAGTAACTTAATATTATCATTAATACTTATTAAATTTTCTCTCCATCTCACAATCACTTCCTTGATCATATCATCTTGAAAATATATCTTCATCCACTTTAACTTTTCTTTATCACTTGAAAACACATTTATGAAATCATATCTTATCTCAATCTTTTTTCCCAAAAATTGACCAAAAATTGTTTTTAATGGGCCAGCCCAAAGTCCGTTTGGCCCGGCGCGGCTCACCCCATAAAAAAAATAGGCCCAATGGACTGACCCAAAAAGATAGGGTCGTGTTTTTTAAGGTATTTTGTTGGGCTTATGGGCTGAGTCAATTTTGACAACTCTATCAATGATGCAGCTGGTTTTGTGAACATGGATATAAGAAAGTTGAGAACTTGTGTTCATTGTGGAAATATTATATGAGTCTTTCATATAATATTTCCATAATTAGCACATGTTTTCTACTCGTCCTTCTACTTTATTCTCTTCATAGCTTCCAGGAACGGTTAGTTATCAAGTTCTCCTAGTCTATGTTAATTAATTGATGATTTTGGTGGTGAGTTTATTAAACCATATGTGATTGTTTGTTTCACTAACCCCTCATTGAACTTGCTTTCATTTAAATATATTTTTGAGATAATAATCAGAAAATTTAAATTATTCTTGAAAATCAACTATGACTATTCAATGTTTTTTTTGAATTGCATGCATATTGTAAATCATAATTTCCTCTTTACACTAATGAATTTGATTCGATACCATAAATTCTTCAAAACAATATTGATAAATGGATGTCAGTCTAAGTCTTTCACACAAAGCTTGTTGTTTGCAAAATAAACTAGAAAAAGAAGGAAATCAAATTTTGTGTGAAATACTTAGAAGACATCCATTCATCATTACTTTGAAGAATTTGGGATTGAATCAAATTATATGGGTTGATGAGGAAATCATGAATTACAATATGCATGCAATTCAGAAACACTATTTGAATAATTTGTATATGGTTAATGAGGGGCGGTGAAAAACAAGTAATCCCATATTTTATAATAAATTCTTTCATATACCACAACGGCTTGAACAAATAACCATTGTGAAATGTAACTTTTTAAAGCACTTTAATTTCGGTTGCAGTTGCGTATCGAACCCATGACCCTATATTTATGACAACGGTTGTTTACGTCAATTGTTGTGATAAGTAGCATGCTACATAGTTATTACAGCGGTCGCACAACGGTGGTGGAAAGCATCATACATACAATCACATCTTACCTTATGGTTGGTCAGCCATTGTGGTAGCCCTCCCCCAACCGTTATTATTTTACTTTTTCGTGGTAATGTACCTTCTTCCTCGTAAAACTTATCAAATTCATTAGAGGTGTACTCTTTTCCACTATCACTTATCAAAAATTTTATAAACCTGCCACTTTGTTTCTAAGCTTTAAACTTCTTAAATATAGAAATAATTTTCATTTTTTCTCATAAAATAAACTTATGTCATACGAGTCAAATCACCAATGAATAGGATAAAATAACTATTTCGTGCAAGAGATAAGGTGTTCATATAACCACACATATATGTGTTACAATTCCAGCACTTCTTTAGCTTTCCCTGCCCCTTCCTTGAGAAATGGTTGTCGATGGTGTTTTCTAAGTAAACATCCCTCATATACTCTATATTTCTTTTCAATTATTGACAAATCGAACACCTTGCTCTAATCGGTGCCCAATACTCAGTAAATTTTTATCTAACTTAGGAACATAAAGAGTGTCAATTAGCTTACCTCATTGCTTTGTTACAACTCCAATGCTTCCTTTTCCTTCAACTCTAACATACTCCATTGCCCAATTTAAACTTGGAGCCAAACGAGGGATCACTATCAACGAAAGCATCTCGATCTCCTGTCATATGATTTCTACACCCAATTTCTAAGTACCACGCATTTTTATGCGCTGTATTTTCTTTATGACAAGAAAAGAACAATTTGGCTTCATTATTTTCTACTTTTGAAAATGATGCATGCTACTGATTTTGTAAGCGAAAATTTTTCGGCATATGCCCGAACCTTTTGCAATTACACTACTAGAAAATTCGCTTTTAGTCACTGAATTAGAGACCGAAAAAACTTAAAAATCGGTCACTAAAAGGTTTAGTGACCATTATTTTTCTGTTGAAAAAGTGTTAGTCGCTAAGCTTTTGCGACGAATTTAGTGACCTAAATTTAGAGACCGGATTTAGTTTTCTTTTTCATAAAATAAAATCAAAAATTGTGATACCTAGCAATCAAACTTGTGACCTCTGCTCCGCGTATTTTAATAAGAACTTGTCACTACACCACTTAACATTTAATGTTGTATTTTATATTTAAACATATATACATATAATCTTATAAATATATTATATGTTAAAACAATAAAAAAAATATGAAAATTTTAGTTAAAATTAATTGAAAGAGGATTAAAATCATTAAAAAAAATGGAAAGGAAATAGTAACATAACAAAGAGGATTAAAATTAGAAAAACAAAACAAAAAATATTAGTGACCGAAATTTCCGTCTCTAATTTTTATATATAAATAAAAATATTTTTTCGTGACCGATTTAGTGACCTCTTAAAATTGTCTCATGAATATTAAATTTTGGTGGCTAATTTAATAACTACAGTTTCCTAAATTTTTGTCACAAAATTTTGGTCTCTAAATCGGTGGCTAATTTATTTTAGTGGCCGATTTAGTGACCTCTTAAAATTGGCTCATAAATATCAAATTTTGGTGGCTAATTCGGTCACTACAATGACCAGAATTTTTCGGTCACTAAAAGCGAATTTTCTAATAGTGTTATGACATTCTGGCTTACATTTGTTCAAACAATCATTCTTTCCATATGGGTAACCTTATTGAAGATGCCACACAATTTATTTGAACCTCTAAAATTTCCTCGTCCTCCATTAGTGCCTCATCTTCTTCCGCAAAAGTTTTTTATTCCTCCTCGGCCTCTAACAAATTTGTCACCTCTAGAAGAGTCACAATTGTTATGCAATACAGATTTCTCATTATTTATTTCAATGATTAGCTTGGATGGAAACACACTTTCAACTGAATTTTCATCTACTATACAAACAATTAATAAAAGATTGACCAATCCGACTATTATGCCCTTAGTTAAAAATTTCTTTACAAACAAAAAAGGGCAATTCGGTAACTAACAAAATCACATATCACTTTTTCAACCTTTCAATAACCAAACACCAATTGTCAGTCTTTCATTGGTCCAATTTTTTAACTTTTCAATAACCAACTTTTTCTCCCCAACACACTTCTTCTCTCTCTTACTTAAATTTTCAAATTTCATTCACATTTCATTTTCCCACACTTTCTTACATTCATTTTAATTTTTTTTCATTTAATCACAAAAATTATTAATAATCTATTTTTTTTTAACTTTAATAAAATTAAATATTTATTTATCTCACGGGTCACTATCAATACAATATTTAATTTATTTTAATCGATCATTACACACTTTCTCTTTCTTAATTAAAATTTCAAATTTCTCTCAAATTTTCTTACTTTCATTTTAATTTTTTTCTCTATTTATGTATCAACTCTAAAAAATAATTTATTTTTTAATTTTAATAAAATTAAAAATATTGTAATATCACGGGTCACTATCAACATAATACTTATTTTATTTTAATCAATCATTGTTTTTATTAGAGAGATAATATCCTTATTTTTAATTTTTTTTTCTTTTCTTCATTTCACGTTTTTTTTTAAAGATTATTTAATACAATTAAATTCATATGATTATTGTTCATTTTACATTTGTATTTAAATATATTTTATATCGGATCAAATAAATTTTTTATTTCACGGGTCATTATCAACAAAGTATCTATTTTATTTTAATCAACAATTAATATAAATTGAGAGATAATTTTTATTTTTAAATGTTAAAATTTCATTTTTTTTATCTTCATCTTTCAGATTCTTTTTTTATATAATTATTTAATATAATTAAATTTATATAATATTTTTCATTTGTATTTAAATCATTTATTAAAAATTTATATGTATCTAATTAATTTCATGCAATATTAAATAAATTTACCCATGCGGAAGCACGGGTATCTTACTAGTTGCATCATGACAACCTTTGATCATAGGATCTTAGTGACTCCATCAATCCTTGGATAATAATAGTTGAAAAATCCTTAATTTCTTCAATAACAGACCCGATAGGATCGCATTTTTTTAATCAAGCTAATTCAAATTTTATCTACAATTCTTTGATATTCAATTGTATCTCCATGAGACTTCATTTGATTCACCAAATCAGTGAGTCTATTAAAGTTCTCATTCAAACTCTTGTTGTAGAGTTCCCATGCTTTTTTGGCTATTTTTGCTTTCATAATTATTGGCAAAATTGTATATGAGACCCCTCTTGGAATCATCCCAAAAACTCCAGCATCTATAATTTTCTTCTTCTTTAATTCTTCACTTTGTGTTGATGTTGTTAGACAAAGGCAACTTATCTAGTGGGGGGAGAATAGATCCCCAGTTAAAAAGGACTTAGTGAAAATTCTGTTTTGAAAATTTGATAACTATGGAGAGTGGAAAACGCGTGGATAACATAATCTGCTGACAAAAAAAACACTTTTTTAACTCAACCCAAAAAGTCTGCTATCCATTAGGAATAACTCATATATGTCGTGGGTAGCCAATAGGATCCGCATAATTATAAATTTTGTATATATATATATATATATATATATATATATATATATATATATATATATATATATATATATATATATATATATATATATATATAGTCTTACTTAAAAGTAGAACATTAGTTTTTCTCACCTCACTAAATTTTATCTCTATTCTATTCAATATTTCTCTTTAAAATATTATACATTAATATAATTAACATTCTTTCATCGTGTTATATTAATTTTTCTATAATGTTAAATATTGATGTAATATTTTATACAATTTAGGCATATATTGTATTTAGAAACACATTATAGTATTAATAAGAAATAATATAGTATTTAAAGTTTAAAATAATATAATTTTTAATTTTATTTATAATAAATATAATTTAATTTTTATATTTTTTTAAATAAAAAAAACTCGTTCAGGCTCGGATAGCCCGAGGCCCATCTAAGGTTAGATTCTGGTAATAATTCTTGAGACACCGTGCCTTTTGACGTAGCCCTTAAAAGTCTCAGGCTCATCAAGACCTGCCCCTTTAGCGCCGAATAGCTCAAAGAACTTAAAACAATTATGCAATAAAGACAACTTGCCAGACGAGCTACTCATCTCGCATGATGAATCTATACATTTTTTTGTAATCTGCTGACAAAAAATACTTCTTTAACTCAACCGAAAAAGTCCACTACCTATTAGGGATAGCTCATATAGGCCGTGGGTAGCCCATTGGGTCCACATAATTTTAAATATATATTTATATTTATATTGTCATACTTTAAAGTAGAACATTGGTTTTTCACACCTCACTAAATTTTATCTCTATTATATTTAATCTTTCTCTTTAAAATATTATACATTAATATAATTAACATTCTTTCATCGTGCTATATTAATTTTTCTCTAATGTTAAATATTGAAGTATTATTTGATACAATTTAGACATATATTGTATTTAGAAACACATTATAGTATTAGTAAGAAATAATATAGTACTTAAAGTTTAAAATAATATAATTTTTAATTTTATTTATAATAAATATTATTGAATTTTATATTTTTTTTAAATAAAAAAACTCGTTTTGGGTCGGATAGCCCGAGGCTTATCTAAGGTCAGATTCGGGTAATAATTCTTGAGACACTGTGCCTTTTTTACGCAGCCCTTAAAATTCTCATGCCCATCAAGACCGACCCCTTTAGCGCCGGATAGCTCAAAGAACTTAAAACGATTATGCAATAAAGACAACTTGCCAGACGAGCTACTCATCTAGGTTGATGAATCTATATATTTTTTGTAATCGGCTGACAAAAAACACTTTTTTAACTCAACCCCAAAAAGTCTGTTACCCATTAGGGATAACTCATATAGGTCGTGGGTAGCCCATCGGTCCGCATAATTATAAAATTTAAAAAATATATATTTATATTTATGTTGTCTTACTTCAAAGTAACACATTTTGTTTTTTTCACCTCACTATATTTTATCTCTATTCTATTCAATCTTTCTCTTTAAAATATTATACATTAATATAATTAACATTCTATCATCGTATTATATTAGTTTTTCTCTAATGTTAAATATTTAAGTATTATTTTATACAATTTAGACATATATTGTATTTAGAAACACATTATAGTATTAATAAGAAATAATATAGTACTTAAAGTTTAAAATAATATAATTTTTAATTTTATTTATAATAAATATTATTGAATTTTATATTTTTTTTTAAATAAAAAAACTCGTTTTGGGTCGGATAGCCCGAGGCTTATCTAAGGTCATATTCGGGTAATAATTCTTAAGACACTGTGCCTTTTTGACGTAGCCCTTAAAAATCTCAGGCCCATCAAGACCGACCCTTTAGCGTCGGATAGCTCAAAGAACTTAAAACGATTATGCAATAAAGACAACTTGTCAGGCGAGCTACTCATCTAGCTTGATGAATCTATATTTTTTTTTGTAATCTGCTGACAAAAAACATTTTTTTAACTCAACCCCAAAAAGTCTGCTACCCATTAGGGATAACTTATATAGGTCGTGGATAGCCCATTGAGTCCGCATAATTATAAATTTTAAAATATATATTTATATTTATATTGTCTTACTTCAAAGATGCACATTGGTTTTTCTCACCTCACTAAATTTTATATCTATTCTATTCAATCTTTCTCTTTAAAATATTATACATTAATATAATTATCATTCTTTCATCGTATTATATTAGTTTTTCTCCAATGTTAAATATTGAAGTATGATTTTATACAATTTAGACATATATTGTATTTAGAAACACATTATAGTATTAATAAGAAACAATATAGTACTTAAAGTTTAAAATAATATAATTTTTTATTTTATTTATAATAAATATTATTGAGTTTTATATTTTTTTTTAAATAAAAAACTCGTTTAGGGTCTGATAGCCCGAAATCCATCTAAGATCAGATTCGGGTAATAATTTTTGAGACATCGTGCCTTTTTGACGTAGCCCTTAAAAGTCTCAGGCCCATCAAGACCGGCCCTTTAGCGTCGGATAACTCAAAGAACTTAAAACGATTATGCAATAAAGACAACTTGCCAGGCGAGCTACTCATCTCACTTGATGAGTCTATACTTTTTTTGTAATCTCGATCGATGAGTTGAAAGAAACTTAAAGGTGAAGGAAGCTATGCTCGTGAGGTAAGCCTAACATTTTGTGAGGAAAATCAAGACGAACTTGACACACCCACATGACACAAATTGACAAAGAATTAAAGATGAAGTTAAACTAAATTGCGAGATGGCTATACGGGTAAAAGGGCTAATTTAGCTAGCTGTTACAGTGGATTGTATTAAGATATCTTTAAAAAATTACCTATTCTGAATTTTAAATATTCCTATCAAAAGTCTTAAATTTCAATTCTTCAGGATGCAAAGCCCACTTGCTAATACTCGGTGAATTTCATGCATGTCATAAACTAATGTAAAGTACAGAAAAAATTCTTTTATGATGCTATACAATACCTACCCTGCCCTAACTCACAGTGAGGTATGAATCACAAAATTGTAAATGGTGAATGGCTATAACTACTACAAAAGGAAGCTAAAAGAATGGAATCTATAGACAGTTACATTCCTCTTTTAGATGAATTTGGAAAAAACCTAACATGAAATCCTCCATACTTTTACTTTTTCTAGCTGAAAAAGCCTAACCACAATGCCAGCTCCAAAGCCTTTTTATCCGCTTCCAAACACAACATAACATGTTAATTATTATGAAATAATAAAATCTTCTTTAGTTGAGTTGCGACAATAATTATAGCCGTTGTAATATAAATTAATCACAATTTATTTTTATCATAGAAACTACGAATAATTTATCGGTATCAACATCTTCAAATACTATTTTATTATTGTTGTTTTTTGCAGTAACAAACCGTTTTATAGAACCTCACACTAACTACTCTAAAGTTACATGTACTAACAAAATTTTTGGTGACAGTAAAAAAAAAACGTAAATATAATTATATTCACTTGCGGATTTTTTATCCGTCATAAAACATAACCTAACAGTAACAAGTTAATTATTATACACTAAAAAGTTAGTATTATTATATGTTGTTTATTTCAACTTGGTGGTAATGATGATGAAGAAAATCCAAATATCAGTAGCATCTGAAAGACTTCAAAAGCCATTATGATATTTGTTAAACTTGAGTACTTGGTGATTTACAACAAACTGATACAATTACAGGTAAAGAAGAAGTTACCCCCCACGTCCCCCCCTCTGAGTGTCAGAGGTTGAAAGAGTTTTCTAGATTGAAAATGACAGTAGGGGAAGTACCGTTGAGTCAAAAGAAATATTGAACAATCACTAATCTTTGTAATTGCTCATTTGTCTTTTTTGATCTTTTCTTCTTATTAAATAAATACTATATGAGCATTTTATGTGATTAGTAAGGTTAAGTGTGTTTGGATAATGTCAACAAGTTTGGTAGAGATGATTGTAACATAACTTAAAAGATGTTTTTAATGTGACACTTTTTAGGTATTTATTTGTTGCTTTAAAAATATAAAGTACTTTAGTGTTAACAAGTCTTTTTCAAATTCATGTGAAAATTTGTTGCATATCATATTCTAAGGGTAGTCAATGTCTATAGAATTAGATATTCCACTTTTAAGCCTAGATTTTTTTTTTTTTAAACAGCAAGAAATATATATATATATATATATATATATATATATATATATATATATATATATATATATATATATATATATATATATATATATATATATATAAAACCCTAAGGTCTCAAAGCGGGATAAAAAAAACGGGCCTAAACCACAAACGGAAAATTGCCCACCAATTGAAACTTAACATAAGTAAAACAATGGGTTTTTGTCGAACTCATAAAAATTGCAATTGGTGTGAGAAATATTTCCTATAAAGGACCACCGCCAAACAATCGCCTTAACACCCCAAACCACGTCACGAGTAACCCACTCGGAATTTCTAAAAATAATACCATTCCTGACCAACCATAAACTCCAAATAATAGCCAACCAAATACAACCCTCCTTTCTCTCCTTACTTTTTTTGATTTACAAAAGGAGCTCCAACATCTAAAGCTTTCTTTAAAATCCTCAACTAAAGAAAAAGGCATTCCAATCCAATGAGCCAAGTCCTTCCAAACATCAATCACGCACCGACACAATAAAAGGGAATGGAGAGAAGATTCAACAACATCCCCACAAAAAACACAAGAAAGATTAGATGAAGGAGGAAGAATACCTCGAAGAGCTAATAAATCCTTCGTGGCGATCCTATTCTTGAAACATCTCCAACCAAAGGCTTTTGCTTTACAAGGGGCCTCGATCTTCCAAATAAGAGGAACAATATAATCCAAAAGATTGTGCGGACCAAACACCGGAAAGTTGTCCCGAATGTAAGCGAAACAAGAAGAAACGGAGTAGCAATCATTGCCCGAAGGCCTCCAAACCACTCTGTCTCGCAGACTGCTGTCCGCCGAAGGATGATGATGCCGGAGCAGATTCCGCAACTCTGCTGCCTCCGAAACAGCAGCTGTCCCAGACAGGATCGGAATTCCAAAATCATACCAATGCCACACGCCATTCCGCCAACCTCCCATTCCGGCTATAGAAACATCCTGTAACAAAGAAAGATCAAACAGAGTCGGAAACAAATGCCTAATAATTCCCTCTTCCATCCAATGAGCTTGCCAAAAAGAAGTAGTATATCCATCACCTATATGAAAAAAACAATTATTAACAAAAAAATTCGCCGGTAATCTCTTCTTCGAAGAAATGACATCCGACCACCAAACCGATTGAGAACTATAACAATCTCTCCTTCCTCCTTCTAAAGTCACCCGAATCTTCACGTCCCCATATCTCGCTTTCAACATCTTATACCAAAGAGAATTAAAGGCCTCCAAAATTCTCCACTTCCAGTTGAGGAGGAGGACCAAATTGAAATCTTCCAAGCTTCTCAAACCTAACCCACCTCTATCCACAGGTAAACAAACATCTTCCCACTTCACCCAATGAACACACCTCTTCTCCTCCGTTCCTCCCCAAAGGAAATTGCTTTGGATTCTGTTAATCTCCTGAATGACCTTCTTCGGAGCCAAATAAAAAGATAGAGTAAAAATAGGTAAACTACCAAGCACAGATTTTAATAAAGTAATTCTTCCTCCAAAACTAACCCATTTTCCTTTCCAAGAACAAAGCTTCTTCCTAATTTTCTCCACAACGGGTCTCCAAAAATCTATCCTTCTAGGATTAGAGCCAATGCGAATCCCGAGAAAAGAGAACTCTTTTGATTCTAACTTGCATGAAAGAAAAGAGGTCGCCACCTCCAAGAAATGAGAATTAATATTTATTCCGATGAGCTTGCTCTTGTTGTAATTGATACCAAGACCCGAGACAATTTCAAAACAACGCAACACCGATTTGATAGCCCACAAAAGCCTCCAACTCCCATCTCCCACAAGTAAGGTGTCATCCGCGAATTGTAAAACATCCACAAAACAATTTCCTTTCACATTACACCCAACGAACTCCCCGCTATCCACCGCCTTGTTTACTAAGATTTTCAAACCTTCCGCCACCATAACAAAAAGAAAGGGTGATAAAGGATCCCCTTGACGTAATCCTCTTTCAACTACAAACTCCTTAGTGGGGCTACCGTTCACTAAAACCGACATTTTGCTAGAAAAAATAAGCGCCTCTATCAACTTCATCTGTAATTGCAAGCTTCTCAATCATACTTGGTTTTGATGAAGACAATGTGGATATCAACTTTCATAAAGGATGTGCAAAAAGAATATCAAGTCTTAAGAAAAATCACACCATTTCAAGTCTTGAGAATATGCATGGTTGTTGTTTTGTTTCAAAAGAAAATGTAGGTCATAACTAAAAGCATCAAATGAACTCACTCCATTTACCAAAGAGAAATCATGGATTTAGGGGGAGTCACTATCATAGGGGGAGCCTTGCATTGTTCAACAAATTTCAAGCACAAAACAATTTTTTTCAAAGACTTTTCAAAACTTGGTTGTCATCATCAAAAAGGGGGAGAATGTAATTGCAAGCTTCTCAATCATACTTGGTTTTGATGAAGACAATGTGGATATCAACTTTCATAAAGGATGTGCAAAAAGAATATCAAGTCTTAAGAAAAATCACACCATTTCAAGTCTTGAAGAATTGTGAAGATTTAAATCAAGCTAAAGCGTCAAAGGTATAAATAATTCTCACTTTGATATATAAATGTTCACAAAAATATTCTACATGCATTTCATAACATACTACAAAGTTTCATACATTAGTTATCCTTGAAACCTCTTTTCAAAAGCAAAAATATATGGAAAGGTACCAGGAACCGGTTCCTCCCTAGCTGGGAACCGGGTTCCAGTCTGCAGCAAATTTCAGGTTATGTGGTTTACTACTAGGAACCGGGTTGTCCCTTGCTGAGAACCGGTTCCCACGTATAAAAATTCAAATTTCCTGCTGTAACGTTCAGCAGGAACCGGGTTGTCCCAGGTAGGAACCGGTTCCTACTGAACCAGTGTGTTTTTTCTTGCATATTTTCACCCAAACAAAAATGTATTCTTTGAACATAAGCATTGCATTGTTTCATGGAAAAATAATCTTTCTAAAGGGTGTTTAACACACTATATATATTCTACACCTTTCATATTCATTATTCACCTTCTTCATTAACAACTCATAAGCATTAAAATTCTTCATCTTTCAATGTCTTCAAGTGTTCATATAAACCAGAATTTTTGGTGAAACTTTTCATACACATTTTCATTGAGAAATCTTTACAAAGTTTCATACATTCATTTGTGGACACTTATATACTTATTGAAAATTGTTTTAGTTGAAGAAGAAGATCAATCCAAGATTGATATTGCTCTCCATATTTCATCATAAGCTCTTGTATAAATTCAAAAGATTATTTATCCTTGCTATCCAGGATTGTTGGAAGTAAGTGTTGTGTTTGAAGAGGATTGTTCTTCATTCACATTAGTGTTGCTTGATCTTAAAGGTGTTAAGAACCTTTGATCACCCTATAGGTTAGATAGTAAGCATAGGATGTACAATAATTCTAACTATAGTGAAATCTCTTTCGTGTTTGAAAGGGGACTGGAGTACTCTCGGATTGTGAGGGGAACCAATTATATATCCTTGTGTTTTTTACCTTTCCGCATTTTATCGCTTTCATCACTATCACCAAGAAAAGAAAAGAACCATTCAAAAACCTTCAAACACTGAACCAAAAATTAGTAGAAGTATTCTCATTAAACCTATTATTTTTGAAAACCTAATTCACCCCCCCCCCCTTCTTAGGCATATCTGATACTTACATTTGGTATCAGAGCAAGTTATAGGTAACTTGTTCCTAAAGATCCAGAATGGCTTCCGCAAATCCAGTTTTCAAAGATGGTGGTAGTAACAATAAGCCTCCATTGTTTTGTGGTGAATACTTTGACTTTTGGAAAATCCGAATGAAGGCTCATTTAGAAGCACAAGGAGAAGAAGTGTGGGAGACTGTCCTACAAGGTCCTCATGTTCCGGTAACTGTCGTTAATGGTGTTGGATCAGATAAACCTAAAGCGTCATGGGATGATAACGATAAAAAGAAGGTTCTTGCTGACAAAAAGGCAATCAATCTTCTTCAAGGTGCTCTTAGTATGGATGAATTTTTCTGAGTATCGGCATGTGTACAACAACAAAGGAAATATGGGATACTCTTGTAGAAACTCATGAAGGTACCACTGAAGTGAAAAGATCAAGATTGAATACTTTAAGTCAAGAGTACGAACTGTTTAGAATGAAGCCCGGAGAAACTATTCTTGATTTGCAAAAACGATTCATACATTTGAAAAATCACTTGAAGGCACTTGGTAAGACCCTCACTACCGAAGAACTTAATCTTAAAGTGCTCAGATCTTTAACAAGGGAGTGGCAACCAAAAGTGACAGCGGTATCCGAAAAGAAAAATCTGTCAAAATTGACTTCCGCAACATTATTTGGAAAGCTTCAAGAATATGAGACGGAACTTGGAAGATTGGAAAAACATGAGAACTTAGAGAAGAAATCCAAAGGCATTGCATTAAAGGTAGATTCAAAAGAAAACCAAATGAGAGATGCATCGGATGAAGATGAAAACTTCTTGCTTCTTGTAAAAAGGTTAGGCAAATTTTTTGGCCATAAAAATAATATTGATATTGCTAACTATATCAAAAGAAAGAAATTCTCAAAGCATAAGGATAAAGAAGCATCCACTTCAACACAAGAAGTTACATGCTATGAATGTGGAAAACAAGGACACATAAAGCCGGAATGTCCAAAACTATCTAAGAAAAATGGATTCAAAGGCAAAAAGGAGTTCAAGAATAAAAAAGCCTATATAGCATGGGAAGATAATGAAGTAAGTTCCTCATCAGACTCCGATAGTGACGAAAGTGCAAATTTAGCACTAATGGCATCACACCACTCAAATGATGAAGAAGGCGAGGTTAGTTACGATGATTCTCTTTTTGATAATGGCGCACAAGATGCAATAGATGAGTTATCAAAAGAGTGCAAAATTCTCTATAAAACTATTTCATCTCAAAAGAAAATAATATCATCTTTAGAAGAGAAGTTTAAAATAATTTAAGAAGAACATAAAGATGAAAAAGAAAAAATAATTAGTGTTCAAAAAGATAATGTTGCATGCAAGAATTGTGAATCACTTTCCTTCCAAGTTGTTCAATTAAAACGTGTTTTAGAAAGATATGAAAAGGGACTAATTGGATTGGAAAATGTTCTTAGCACGCAAAGATACTCCAATGATAAAAGTGGACTTGGCTTTTCAAAATTTGATCAACCAAGTTCCAACAAGACTATCTTTGTCAAGGCTATTAACCAACCAATTCAAGAGAAAGTGAACAAGTCTAAAGTAATGCAACATTATCCTAAAAGGAAGAACTTTGTTAAGAAGAAATCTTATCCTCCTAAATATAGAAGTAACTTTGAACCTACTTGTTTTTATTGTGGTATTATTGGTCACACACCCAATGCTTGTTATGTAAGAAACTTTAGTGTACCTAGTGGACATTATGTATGGGTTAAGAAAGGAACTAACTATGATGGACCCAAAGCCACTTGGGTACCTAACAAAACTTAATTTGTTTTGTAGGCATGCTTGAAGACCACTTCAAACCTATGGTATCTAGATAGTGGTTGTTCAAAGCATATGACGGGAGACCTAAACCAATTTTCAGATCTAAGGCTAAAGGCCAAGGGCTTTGTCACTTATGGCGATAACAATAAGGGAATGATCCTTGGCAAAGGCAAAGTTGGTGCACCACCTTTCACATCCATTGAAGATGTTCTTTATGTTGAAGGACTAAAGCATAATCTTCTTAGCATTAGCCAATTTTGTGACAAAGGCTTCAAGATCAAATTTACGAAAGAGGAATGCTTGATCATTGATGAAGTCACCAATGAGGTAAAACTCAAAGGTACAAGAATTAATAACATTTTTATGATTTCATTAAATGATTTATCTTTGAAAGTAAAATGTCTTTTGGTAAACAATAATAATGAATCATGGTTATGGCATAAAAGAGTAGCCCATATTCATATGGATCATTTAAATAAGTTAACCAAACATGATCTTGTTATTGGCTTACCTAAGATAAAGTTTGTGAAAGATAAATTATGTGATGCATGTCAAAAGGGAAAGCAAATCAAATCATCTTTCAAACCAAAGAATGTGGTGTCTACAACAAGACCACTACAATTGTTGCATATGGATCTATTTGGTCCATCAAGGACAAGAAGCTTCGGAGGTAATGTATACGCTTTAGTTATTGTTGATGATTTTTCTAGATATTCTTGGACTTTGTTTCTTGTGCAGAAAAGTGATGCTTTTAAAGCCTTTAAGAAGTATGCAAAACAAATCCAAAATGAAAAATCACTAAAGATTGTATCCATAAGAAGTGATCATGGTGGAGAATTTCAAAATGCATCATTTAAAGAATTTTGTGAAGAACATGGTATCTCTCATAATTATTCAGCACCAAGAACTCCACAACAAAATGGAGTAGTCGAAAGAAAGAATAGGTTTCTAGTGGAACTTGCAAGAACAATGCTTAGTGATGCAAATCTTCCTAAATACTTTTGGGCGGATGCGGTTAGTACGGCATGTTATGTTGGAAATCGAGTAATCATTAGACCTATCTTAAAGAAGACTCCATATGAACTCTTCAAAGGAAGAAAGCCAAACATTGCTCACTTTCACATTTTTGGATGCAAGTGCTTTGTTCTCAACAATGACAAAGACAATCTTGGTAAGTTTGATGAGAAATCCGACGAGGGTATATTTCTTGGCTATTCTCTTTCTAGTAAAGCATATAGAATTTATAATAAAAGAACTTTATCTATTGAAGAATCCATGCATGTATCCTTTGATGAGACTAACACCTCTAAGGAGGAAATAGTTGTTTGTGATGATGATGATCCTTTAGATTTACCCCCGGAAGAACTTTCAAATGATACAATTGTGAAGGCACAGGAAGTTCAACAAGAAAGTGTACAACAAGAATCAAACACCAATGATCTACCAAAAGAATGGAGAACTCATAGAGACCATCCTATTGATAAAGTTATTGGTGATATTAGCCAAGGAGTTTCAACAAGATTAAATCTCAAAGATGCTTGCTTACACATGGCTTTTGTGTCTCAAATTGAACCTTCCAAAGTTGATGAAGCCTTAGGAGACGATCAATGGATAAATGCAATGCAAGAAGAATTAAATCAATTCGAGAGAAATCAAGTTTGGGAACTTGTTCCTAGACCAAGTAATAAACACGTCATAGGTACTCGATGGGTGTTTAAGAACAAGCTTGATGAGAATGGTATAATTGTTCGAAACAAAGCAAGATTGGTGGCCCAAGGTTACAATCAAGAAGAAGGAATCGACTTTGAAGAAACATTTGCTCCGGTTGCAAGGTTAGAAGCTATTCGCCTCTTACTTGCTTATGCATGTTCATTAAATTTTCAGGTTTATCAAATGGACGTCAAAAGCGCATTCTTGAATGGCTACATCAATGAAGAAGTCTATGTCAAACAACCCCCGGGATTTGAAGACTTCAAGAATCCTTCACATGTTTTTAAGTTGAGAAAGGCTCTTTATGGCTTAAAGCAAGCACCTAGAGCATGGTATGATAGACTTAGCAATTTTTTGTGTGAAAAAGGTTTCGAAAAGGGTAAGGTTGATAAAACTTTGTTCATTAAGAAAATCAAAAGTAACACTTTATTGGTTCAAGTCTATGTTGATGATATCATTTTTGGATCGACTAACAAAGAAATGTGTGAGGAATTTTCATTGATGATGCAAGGAGAATTCGAGATGTCCATGATGGGAAAGATGAACTACTTTCTTGGATTACAAATTAAGCAACTAAAAGATGGAATCTTTATCAATCAATCCAAATATTGTAAAGGATTGTTGAAGAAGTTTAATATGGATAATTGTAAAGCAATGAATACTCCAATGGGCTCCGGTATATATGTTGATCAAGATGAATCCGGTACTCCAATTAATATTACTAAGTATCGAGGTATGATCGGTTCTTTATTGTATTTGACGGCAAGCCGTCCTAATATAATGTTCAGTGTTTGTCTTTGTGCTCGCTTTCAAGCAAATCCAAAGGAATCACATCTTATGGGGTTAAAAGGATCATGAAGTACCTCAAAGGAACAACCAACGTTGGCCTATGGTATCCTAAAGGTAGTGTTTTCAATTTAATTGGTTATTCTGACGCGGATTATGCAGGTTGTAAAACTGATCGTAAAATCACAAGTGGTACTTGTCACATTCTTGGAAATGCATTAGTATCATGGGCTTGTAAAAAGCAAGCATGTGTTGCTCTAAGCACGGTCGAAGCGGAATACATAGCAACGGGTAGTTGTTGCGCACAAATTCTTTGGCTTAAGCAACAACTTCGTGATTACGGACTTGATCTCGGATGCATTCCTCTTCGATGCGACAACACAAGTGCAATTAATATCACAAAAAATCCGGTCATGCATTCACGAACCAAACACATAGACATTCGACATCACTTTCTCCGAGACCATGTCCTTCAAGGAGATGTCGAAATAACGTTTGTGGATACTCATAACCAACTTGCAGATATCTTCACCAAGCCTCTTCCAAAAGAATCGTTTTACAAAATTCGACGAGAGCTTGGAATTTTAGATGAAGGTGACATTTAATAGTTTTCTTCATTACCATAAATCAAAGGTACACATTTCTAAAAATCCATGTGTGTCAAAAAGTGCTTTATTTATGTGTATGTATCATGCCTTGATGTTTATATGTGTTATATATACTTTCTCTTTCATAAAAATCAAATTTTTGGACTTTTTCTTTCCAGGAACCGGTTCCCATGTAGGGAGGAACCGGTTCCCCATAGTAAATTCCAGAAGCATAACTTTTTTGTGTTTCAGGAACCGGGTTCCATGTAGGGAGGAACCGGTTCCTGCGTCCTTTTTCAGCTTTTTATGCACTTGTTTTGATCTGTAACGTATTTTTTTTATTTTCTTTTATTTACTACACTTTAATTTTTATTATTTATTTCAATTAAATATACCATATATCTCTTAAACCACACATTTATCGTCATTCTTCACATTCATTCATCTTCATCTTCTCCAAAAACCCTTCCACCTCCATTGTCAAACCTCATAAAAGCTCCCTTATCTCACTTTTACCAACAAATCTTTATTACCCACTACCTCAAACCTCTATATAAACCTCCATTCTTTCACTTATCTCACTCAAATCTTCCTCATCTCTCCAAATCCGAAAATCCCAAACCAAAACCCTAACTCTCAAAATCCTCCTTCAACCATGGCACCAAGAGCTACAAGGAATGCAAAAGGGAAGAACAAGGTTGGTGAAACTAGTGAAGAACCTCAAGAGCTTCCTCCAATGGTCAAGAGTCGGAGAATCACTTTCAACATCCGGAATAGAAATCTCCTTCCGGCTAAGTACGGTAAACTTCATGATTTTCCAACTCATAGCTTCAATTTACCTGCTAGGCTAGCTAATGCCGGTGTCGCTAATTTTGTGAGTGACCATGGTGAATATTTTCCGGATCTGCTTAGGGAGTTCTATCATAACCTTAAGATTGTTACAGATGAATTTGGTGATTTTATTTTAACTTCTGAAGTATCTAGGAAAGATATTTGTTTAGATGTTGAAGAATTTGGAAAATTGTTGGGAATTCCATATGAAGGTTTAGTGCTCATTCAAGGTAACATTCCGGAGGATTGGCAACCTTATAGTAAGGTTGATGTTTTTGTTAATATGTGTCGACCAACTCAACGTGATACGGTTCGACAACAACTTGCTACAAAGTACAACATGTTTGGTTCAAGCTTATCGGTTAGTGATAGGATGCTTCATCTTATCATTGGATATGTTTTATTTCCGAAAAACTATAACCATTCTCGTGTTAATGAATTTGAATTGATGGTTTTGGTTGCTTTGACTCGTGGTATTGAAGTAAATTGGGCTCTTCCATAATGTGTCACATGCAACTCATGGCTTCTCTTAAGGGAGGTTTACCGTATGCAAGGGCTATCTCTCACATTGTTAGGAATGCCGGTGTCCTTCTCCAAAGGGAACCTAAGAAAACCATGGATGAACAAGAATGTGCTATATCCTCCTCAACCGCGCTCAAAAATACCGGAATTGTAACGGATAAAGAAGGAAGATTCTTCTACAAAGTGGATTTTGAGCCAACCGTTCCCCATGTTCCTCAGCCTCCCGAAGGTGGCTATACCATGGAGATGATGTTCAACAAACTTTGCTCCATTCGAACCTCTATTGACAATAATCAACGGGAAAACAACTATGAACATAGTCTTATGAGGAGGCAAATCCGTGAGATTCAACGAACTCAAAGACGCATCTTGGCTCACTATGAAGAAGAAGAAGAAGTAAGTGAAGAGGAAGATGACCAAGATGATGGGAATGGAAGTGGAGATGATGAAGAGCAAATGAATGAAGGTGACTAGTAACATTGTTTCAATTCTATGTTATGTTTTTTATTGTTCTTTATATGTTTATGTTTCTAGACAATGTGTTCTTTATGCTTTGTGATGTTTAAGACTAAGTATTTGTTTTTGTGTTGTAATCGTTTAAACTATGTATCGTTTCGTACTCATTGTCGTGTTTAGTTTATATTTGTTGTGATAATGTGTATGTGTTATGTTTAAATTTCCTATCTATTTCTCTTTTTCCCCATCCTTTTTTACAATAACAAAGGGGGAGAAGAATATGCATGGTTGTTGTTTTGTTTCAAAAGAAAATGTAGGCCATAACTAAAAGCATCAAATGAACTCACTCCATTTACCAAAGAGAAATCATGGATTTAGGGGGAGTCATTATCATAGGAGGAGTCTTGCATTGTTCAACAAATTTCAAGCACAAAACAATTTTTTTCAAAGACTTTTCAAGACTTGGTTGTCATCATCAAAAAGGGGGAGAATGTAATTGCAAGCTTCTCAATCATACTTGGTTTTGATGAATACAATGTGGATATCAACTTTCATAAAGGATGTGCAAAAAGAATATCAAGTCTTAAGAAAAATCACACCATTTCTAGTCTTGAAGAATTGTGAAGATTTAAATCAAGCTAAAGCGTCAAAGGTATAAATAATTCTCACTTTGATATATAAATGTTCACAAAAATATTCTACATGCATTTCATAACATACTACAAAGTTTCATACACTAGTTATCCTTGAAACCTCTTTTCAAAAGCAAAAATATATGGAAAGGTACCAGGAACCGGTTCCTCCCTAGCTGGGAACCGGGTTCCAGTCTGCAGCAAATTGCAGGTTCTGTGGTTTACTACTAGGAACCGGGTTGTCCCTTGCTGGGAACCGGTTCCCACGTATAAAAATTCAAATTTTCTGCTGTAAGCCTGTAACGTTCAGCAGGAACCGGGTTGTCCCAGGTAGGAACCGGTTCCTACTGAACTAGTGTGTTTTTTCTTGCATATTTTCACCCAAACGAAAATGTATTCTTTGAACATAACCATTGCATTGTTTCATGGAAAAATAACCTTTCCAAAGGGTGTTTAACACACTATATATTCTACACCTTTTATATTCATTATTCACCTTCTTCATTAACAATTCATAAGCATTAAAATTCTTCATCTTTCAATATCTTCAAGTGTTCATATAAACCAGAATTTTTGGTGAAACTTTTCATACACATTTTCATTGAGAAATCTTTACAAAGTTTCATACATTCGTTTGTGAACACTTATATACTTATTGAGAACTGTTTTACTTGAAGAAGAAGATCAATCCAAGATTGATATTGCTCTCCATATTTCATCATAAACTCTTGTATAAATTCAAAAGATTATTTATCCTTGCTATCCAGGATTGTTGGAAGTAAGTGTTGTGTTTGAAGAGGATTGTTCTTCATTCACATTAGTGTTGCTTGATCTTAAAGGTGTTAAGAACCTTTGATCATCCTATAGGTTAGATAGTAAGCATAGACTTGTACAATAATTCTAACTATAGTGAAATCTCTTTCGTGTTTGAAAGGGGACTGGAGTACTCTCGGATTGTGAGGGGAACCAGTATATATCCTTGTGTTCTTTACCTTTCCGCATTTTATCGCTTTCATCACTATCACCAAGAAAAGAAAAGAACCATTCAAAAACCTTCAAACACTTAACCAAAAATTAGTAGAAGTATTCTCATTAAACCGATTATTTTTGAAAACCTAATTCACCCCCCCTCTTAGGCATATCTGATACTTACATCATCCACCTCTCCCCAAAACCCATCTTTCTCATCATGAATCTAAGAAAGTTCCAATTAACCTTGTCGTAAGCTTTTTCAAAGTCCACTTTAAAAAGAAGGCACTCCCTCCCTTCCTTAGACGCCAAATCCACCAACTCATTAGCAATAAGAACCCCATCAAGCAATTGACGACCCGGAACAAAAGCACTTTGGCATTGAGAAATAATAGAAGACAACACTCTTTTAATTCTTCTGGCCAAAACTTTAGAGATAACTTTGTAAATGCAACCCACCAAGCATACCGGTCTATAGTCATTCAAGCCTAAAGGATTGGAGGAATTAGGAATCAAAGTAAGAAAAGAGGAGGTTATAGCCTTCGAAAGAAAGAAACCCGAGTGTAGATCCTTAAAACAAGCTAAGAAATCCTCTTTAATAAAATTCCAACACTTTTTAACGAAAAGAGTAGAGAATCCGTCCAGGCCCGGGCTCTTCGAACCATCACAATTCCACACCGCTTCCCTTATTTCCTCCTCGGAAAACGGAACCTCAAGAGAGGAACTATCTTCCGCACTCAAAGACTTGAACGAAACCTCATCCAATATCGGTCTTCTAAAACAAATCTCCTTAAATTTCCCTTGAAAATGATCTCTCACTTCTTCCTTAACCTCTGACGCTTTCATGATGATACCGTTTCTCGTTGAGATAGCACTAATGTGGTTCCTCCTCCTTCTTTCTTTCATCACTCTATGGAAATTCTTGCTATTAGAATCTCCGTCATTGAGCCACTTTAATCTAGATTTTTGAATGAGCATATTCTCCTTTATTTTGAGATTCAACCAAATCCTATTGCTAGCATTACTTTTAATAGCCCTTAACTCCTCACTAAAAACATCAATATCATCCGCCTCATTCAAGTCTCTAACACCTTCTTCCACCTCTAAATCGTACTTGCCAAACACCGTCAAATTCCACCATTTGATCCTATCTTTTATTAGACGAAGTTTCTCCTTTAACACAAAGTTGCCTCTTCCGAACACCTTAAGCTCCTTCCATTCACGTTCTAGAAAAGGGATAAAATCTCTATTATTAAACCACTCGTTGTTAAACTTGAACGGTTTAGGCCCCCAATCTTCTTCATCCACAACCAACCAAACCGGGAAATGGTCCGAAATGTCTCTCCGCCCAATAAATTTCCCAACCCCACCCCACGAAGAAACAATGTTACCATCTACAAGGAACCGATCCAATCTACTCTTCGACTTCCCGTCACCACTAAACCAACTATATTTTTTACCCTTACACGGGACATCCACCAAACCACAATCATCGATAAATTTGGAAAAATCCCTCCACTCCGATCTATTATTCAACGAGGAAAGCCCAACCCTTTCACTTCTCTTCTTAGTAGCATTGAAATCTCCCCCTATAAGCCAATGACCATCACAAAATTTATCTTTCAACTCCACCAAAGATTTCCAAAGAATACGCTTAGAAGGACTCGAGCACGACGAATAAACATTGACAAAGTAATACACATTGTTATTCCAACAAGCTTTGACCCCCAAGAAACCTTGACCTCTGAAACTAAAGATAACTGACATAAAACTAACCTTCCAAAGAATAAGCATACCTCCTGACATACCTTCCGATTCGGAGAACGAAAAATCTATCTCCTCCTTTCCCCAAAAGCTTCTAGCTATCATTCCCGAAATTTCCTTCAACTTTATTTCTTGAATAAAAAATAAATCCGCCCTTCCTTTTTGAATAATGTTACTAATACGGCTCCTCTTAACTCTATTACCGCCACCCCTTATATTAAAAGAACCAACGATCATTTCAAAAAAAATTTTAACTCCATCCCTCTGTCCTTACTCTTTGCCCCATTCTTCTCCACATCCTGAATTTTTGTGCAGCAATCTCTCCTAGTGTCCTCCATAATAACTTCTAAGTTAGCTATCGCCCTCCATAATTTCTCACCAGCCTCCACACCAAAATTCCCAATAATCATTTGATTGCATCTGATAATGTCCGACGCTGCCGATAACTCTCCGTAGCAAACAGAATCCGGTCCAGATCTATTCACAGAAACAGTATCATCAATAGATTTGAAACTCTTGATAGCATCAGAACTACTATCCCTCCTATCGGTAATTCTGTTAGTAACAGCTCCATCAACTGGCCCTGTTAAGATATTTATTCCAGACTGTTTCAGCGAATCAACCCCACTCAACTTCCTTCTAAAAACCTTCTTATGACTCTTCTTAAAAACCTTTCTACCCTTACCACTACCAGCAAGCTTACTACTAACAAATTCAGTCAGACTTTTGAACAACACTTTTCTGCCCTTATGTCTAACTGTGGAATCCGAACCTGGAATAAATTCCTCCCCAGCAGGTTTGATAACAGAAACAGATTTACAAGGATTGGAGGTAGAATTCTCCCCTGCTGTACCAATTCCCCCTTGCTTCCCTCCTTATCCTGAGACGATTCATCAACAACGGTTCCTGTAGAAGCAGAAATTGAAAGAAATTTGGAGAGGCTGCCTTCGAGAACTGCTACTGGTGGCCTATTCTCCTTCACCTTTATAACTGCATCATCAAACAGTCCCACATCTACTTCTCTCCCGCCCCTATCCTCTTCTGCATTACCTCCTGAAACCTCCTCACACGATCTCTCTTCACCCTTATCATCCTTGCTATCCTCCCTATCGGACTTCCCGTCGAGGCTATCAAACAAATCATCTCTTCCATCGTCTGAAAAAGAGGAATTGTTTGAAGAAGCACTCAACCCTTTGGAACTCTCCGCCTTCTTAACAATCTTCATGGGTCCGTATGAATCTTCTCTCAACACCAACCTGAAATCGGCTCCGTCAATATTGACTAAAACAGATTCAGCCAATACGAAATCCAGAGGGACTCTCACCAAAAACCTGGCAATATCCAAGGTATCCCCTCCAATCGTTGCCTCGTTAACACAGACAAAAGAGCCAATGGAATTAGCCAATTTCACAAAGAAATCGTAGCACCACGCGTGACACGGTAAACCATGGATACGGATCCATGTCAATCTTACTGGATCGACATCACTTTCTCTCCATGGTCTAATCGTGCGAAACCACTATTTCCACCATGAACTTCCATCGCTAATGAGATCTTGGATCATTCCCTCCTCGTTCTCCTCCAAAATACAAAGATTGGCCCCAATAGGGAAAACTTTCACAGCAAAAAATCCCTCCACTTCAAGGTGAGTTTGAATATTATAGGACTCACCTGAATGAATCACTTCCCCAATATAAGCTTTCTTCCATTTGTTTAGAACCTCCTGTTGGGATTTGAACTCCACCACCACCCTCTCCTGATTCTTCAAACCAGCCTCCTCCCTCTGCTTCACAACATTGGTATTACCATCCCTCACAATCTCAGCGAAAGAAACAGACCCTGAAACCGCTCTCTTTCCTTTCCCTAAACCATCTCTTCTTGTCTCCTCTATTCTCTTGAATCCACCCAAACTTTGCCTCGCGTTAAAACCCACTCCTCCTCTGCTACTCCTCCTATCAAATCTGGGAAGGTTAGCATGAATTTTCCTCCCATCGATTAAAATATTATCCAGTTTAACAGCCAACATTCTAGCATCCTCAACACCCTTAAACCTTGCAAATCCGTAGCATTTCCCCAAGTTGTTCCTCTTAGGAGGTATCACCACCTCAACGACATCCCCGATACAACCGAACAACTTGAATAAATCCACTGCTTTATGCCTCTCAGGGAAGTCAGAGAAATAAATCGAGGAAATCTCCACCTCACGATCAACGACGTTTCTTCCATAAGGAAAAGAATCCCACTTCTGAATAATGTGACGAAATCCCCTTCTGTTAACACTATTCCAAGCCATCTCCAAACACAGGGAATACCTAAAACGAGATGAAGAAAGAGCAGCAAAAGCAACCACCGTCGAGAACGATACAGCTACAATAAACGAAACCAGCTAAAACAAGATGCAGACACTAGAAGCCCCAAAACCACTTCTCTACTGAGGTCCCTGATTCGAAAACCAGGAATTTAAACCAAAGATGGAAAGGAGGAAATGGGCAATCCCCTAGTACCTGGAAACAAGAGAGAAGAAAGCACCCCGACACAACACAGTTCTAACGAATAGATCTACATCCTCGCCGCCAACACCATTCGCCGCCGCTTTTGTTCTCCTACACACCAGTATCAATGTATATACAAAAGTTTATGTTGTTTTTAAGCCTAGACATGAATTAATTTTTTAATTGGAATTGTCTTTTATATTTTTGTTAGGGTTGTATTTTCTTAAATAAAATGAGTTGTTTTCAAATTTAAACCAATTTAAACTAAAGTCTCAAATCAAATTTTAAAAAAAATTTAAACACACATTATAAAATCGAATATTTTTTAATGTGTTTGGATGTCACTTTATGAAAACGCTTGAATTTGATTAAATTTTGAATTGGATTTTTCAAAATCAAACCAAATCTCATACCTATATTTTAATATTTTTTTTATAATTGTATGATGTATTGTATCAAGCTTTTATTAGTTGATTATTAATTTTTTAAATACAACTTTTTAACTTAATCAATTTTTTTTACTATTTTATTTGCTTGAAACATGGTTGATGAATTTCATTCCTTAAAAAGCGAGATGAAGATGTGAGATACGCTTGAAATGATATATGAATTCTCTCTAAGTATTGAACAAGAGGAGATGAATATACAAAACGAAGAAGATGGAGATGTCACTCTTAGATGGTTTTAAAAATTTAGAAATATTAGAACCTCTAAAGTTTGTCACAAACCAATATCTAAGAATTAAGAATGAGAAGTTTAATCCAATCCTTACATCAAAAGATAAGAGTCTTCATGAATTTGAAGGAAAATCAAAGAAGAAGGAAATTATAGAGAAATTGAATAAGTTAATTCAATTACTAAAAGATGAAGATACGAGCTTATAAAATAAAGAATCATCAACTTCATCATATTCCTAAAAAAACTCATGTGGAAACCTTCAAAAGATACTCAGTAATTGAACAATCTTTGAAAGATTCAACATCAAATGAAGGAACTTCATGCTTAAGAAACTGTGAAAAAGAATCATCTTTTTGTGAAATATTTGAAAGAAGAGGAGATAAATCAACCTTGTGGAGAACGATAAAAGAACTCACTTTCAACGAAGAGGATGAAACCTTCTTACAAGAATCCTACAAGGAAGACAATGGTGAGATTTGGATACTAAATGTGAAACCTTAGTGTTTTGCAGATATGTTTTGCAGCTCGAAGATTTAAAAAGATTTTTAATGGAGTTGTACAAAGAAAAAAGTATACTCCAAGTATACAATATGAATAAAGTCTCTGATCTAAGATGATGACAAATATCAATTACAATGATCATATTTGAATATTTAAATATCAATCTAAACAAAATCGTAAATTAAATCGGTTCAAATCAAATTGCATGATAAAATTATTCATGTAGAAATGGTAATTGGGTAAATTTTAATGGTGATTCTTGTTAAAAAATTAATAATATTTTTTAATAAATTTATAACTAAGATCTGTATTAAGAGTAAAACTACTACAGTCCTCGTCAAAGGCTCGCTAACAAAAAAGAATTATTCAATTCTATTACAAAAAGATCACATATACCGACAAACGGTTAAAGAATGTATTTATTTGGATAGTTGAAAGAAGAAAGAATTGGAGTATTAATATAAATATGTTAGTTTTAGTTTCTTTCATCACAACAGCTCTAGCCTTGTGAGTATAATGGGTTTAGGTAAATGTGTGTCATGTTAGAGTTTAGAGAGGATTTGCAATTTTTTCGTCCAAAAATTATAATTCATAGGGCTTTCAATTTTTTCTTCCAAAAATTATAGTAGAGAGTGTTTGTAATTTTTTCGTCCAAAAATTGTAATTGAGAAGGTTTTGTAATTTTTCCGTTTAAAAATTATTGTTTCAAAGATTTGCAGTTTTCTCTTGAAATAATTGAAAATGTATGAGAGAAGGTTTTGTAATATTGTCCTTGTAAAAATTAGAAGTTGAATATTAAATTTGTGAGTTTTAATTTTTAATTTTCTTTTGCTTTTGTTTCTTCTTTTGTGGGTGTGCTTATGCATTCGTAGAAATTTGTCTCTTTGCTACTTTCTCAACAACTCATGTTCGAGGTAAAATTTTGATAAGGGAGGAGGAAAGAAAAATAAATGTATCGATCAAGGAAAGAAGGAAGAGAAACAAAATTTATGGTTGGTGGAGGAAGAAGAGAATAAAAAAAAAATGAAGAGTAATGGTTTTAGAGAAAGTGGTTAATTATTATATTGATCATAAATTCCTTGAAGATGAAATTGATGAGAAAGTGATGAATTTGAGACTTTTGATGAATAGATGATATGTTAGGTCAAAGAAAATATCTAGCCAAGTCTCGCGTCGAGTAGTGGAAAGAAAAAAGAATTTCAATACTAATATAAATAGGAAAAGTTAGTTTGAATTTGTCCACTGCAATAGCTTCAGCCTTGTGAGTGTAATGGGGTTTGTGTAGTTGTGTGTTATGTAAGGGTTTAGTAATACTTTATAACTTTTCAGCCAAAAAAATTAGAGAATTTCTTTGCCAACCTCCTAACTCTCTAGCCCACCTCTGGTGACAAACCCAAATTACCCCTGACTTCGGAAGTTCATTTCCGAAATGCAAGAAAAAGGCGTTTTCGGAGATGCATCTCCGAAAGCGCCTTTTTTTTTGAAAAAATTGTCTTATTTCGGAAGTTCATTTCCGAAAACAGCATTTCGGAAGTTCACTTCCGAAATAATGCGCGTTTTGCAGATTAAGCAAAACAGCCCCCCTCCCCCTAATCATTTACCCTAATCATCATCAAACACTTCCAAAGGAGAAATCTCTGCAAAAGATCTGCAAAAGCAAGTGTGAAGTAGCCAAACTCTTCTTCCAAACTCAACCAAACTCATCATCAAACACTAATTGGTAAGTTTATCATTGTTTTTTCAAGTTTTAGATCTATTTGATTAAACTATATTAGGGTGTTTAGAAATTGAAAAAATCACATTAAGATAGGTTAGTACTGATATTAGGATGTTTAGTAGGCATAAAAATGGTTTTGGTTTAGGTTTTTGGGGTCTGCCATTGGAGGTTGGATTGAAGCTCTGCGCAGGGGTGTTTCAGAAGTTCATTTCCGAAAACACCTCCATCCCAGTTTTCGGAAATGAACTTCCGAACTGTATCAGAAGTGCATTTTTTTTTGTTTTTTATTTTGTCTCGCATATTAATCGATTTCGATTGTTTACAGGAACATGTCAGGCAACCAACCAGCACACATCAGACAGGGTAGGGAGACCCAGACTGCGTCGGCTAGACGCGAGCGGGCAGCGGCGCAGCTGGCGTAGACACAGGGACAGGGGCGGGGCCGGGGACGCCGTGTGCGAGTATCCTAGGACGTGGGAGAGGGTACATCTGGTTCAGGATCTAGGAGTCGGCTGGCTCGGGCATCTTCTTCCCGCCAGCGAGAGGAGGAGGAGGAGGTGGCGGCAGTGACTTACCACGAGCCGGAGGGGGTACCGGATGTTGACCCTCCAGCCGGGGAGGAAGATGAGCAGGAGGACGGCTATCCGGGAGGGCCCTTTGTCACTTCCGTGCTGATTCACTACCACGATCACATCGCTCGGCGGATCTGGGAGGGAGAGGTATTTTTTTTAATTTAACCGTTTATTTGTCACCATTTTTTATAATTTAACAGTTTATTTGTCGCTTATTTAATATATGTCGCTTATTTAATATATGTCGCTTTTTTGTTTTTTTTGTAACAGGAGAGAGAGCCGCTGAAAAATGGTGAACCACACCCGCAAGATTTTCAGTCTGTTTAAACCAGCAGCTGAGTGGTTTAACGACCATGTGCGAGGTTCAGGGCTCAGCGGGCTCTGCATGACGGGGTACACCACCATCAGCACCGGCATGCAAGGGGCATTTGTGGAGCGCTGGCACAAGGAGACGTCCTCTTTCCACTTGCCGGTTGGGGAGATGACGATCACCTTGCATGACGTGCAGTGTCTTCTCCACCTGCCGATTAGGGGGCCGCTGTTGACCCACTCCAAGATCCAGAGGGTGGAGGCCATTGAGTGGATGACGCTCTACTTGGGCATGGAGCACGAGGTTGCTCACTTTGAGTGCGTCACGACATCTGGGCCTCATGTCCGGTTCACCACACTGAGCACTTATTTTGAGTACCACCTGGATGCGGCTGCCGAAGCTGAGGGTGTGGGTAACGAGCTGTTCACAGAGTATCACCGCGGCTGCGCTCTCCGGTGCTGGTACATGCATGTGGTAGGCGCTGCATGCTTTGTGGATAAGAGTGCCAGGTACGTCGACGTGACCTACCTCCGCTACTTCATGGACCTGGATACCGTTCACCAGTGGAACTGGGGGGCAGCTACTCTGGCATATCTCTACCAGAAGCTGAATGAGGCCTCCAACTGGAGGACGAGGCAGTTGGTCGGATCCTGCACATTGCTTACGGTACGTTTTATTTTAATACATTATCGTATTTATTTATTTATTTATGTTTCGTATTTATTTTTAATACATTATCGTGTTTCTGTTTCAGGGCTGGATCATCTCCTACTTCTCCCGCATCCACGGCTTTCACATCGATCCTGCGTACGTGGACGCCATGCCCAGGGCCGCCAGATACGCTCTCCAGAGGGGGAACGATGCGGTGGGACCATACCGTCTGTACTTGGACCGCACGATGCACGACGACGTCACCTGGAGGCCGTTCGTCGACTACGCTCAGATTGTCCCCTTTGACGGCATTGCTCTATATTCAGGCTGGTTGGCATGCGGGACCGGCATCATGGTCCGGTATCTCCCTGAGCGGTGCATGCGTCAGTTCGGATTCGTGCAGCGGATACCCAGGTCACCCTTTGAGGCAGCTCCCGACACAGTGACCCGAGTGCAGCTCACTGCCATATGGGAGGACTGGCAGCATCATGTGGTACCGCAGGAGTACCGTCTCACTCGGGTCACACAGGACTGGCACAGTGAGGAGGGGTACGTCACATGGTTCTACCGGGTGTCCCACCCTCTGCTGAGACCCGACGTTCCCGACGCTCCTAGGCCAGCACATGAGGAGATCCTGGAGAACCAGCAGGCCGAGGATGACCACGCCATTGATCTCCTGCCGATCTGCCAGCGGATAGAGATGCTTGGGCGGGACGCGTTGGATCGAGGTCTCGTTCATCAGGGCGGTCCAGATGCAGTCGCCGTGATGGAGATGATCGTCACTGATGCGGGCCGTGCGGCGGGGTACAGGCGGCAGAGGAGGGCCCATGGTGAGAGGGTTAGGCACACCCAGTAGTGGTCGGGTTTATTTATTTTTTGTTTTCAGATTGTATCTTTAGCACACTATTTTTATTTGTTTCGGTTTGTATATATTATTTTCATCGGATTAGTATTTTTTTTTGTTTATTTATCATATTAGTATTTTCAGTTTATCTATTGCTTATTTTATTTGGCGTTTACGTTTAATTAAAATGCGAGACTGTTTTAGATAAAACATAAAAAAAAAACACAGTTTCTGCATAATTCGGAAATGAACTTCCGAATTCACCCCCATGAGGTGTTTTCGGAAGTTCATCTCCGAAGACACCCCCCATGAGGTGTTTTCGGAGATGCACTTCCGAATTATGGAAATTTTTTTTAAAAAAAAGCGCTTCGAAAGTTCATTTCCGAAGCAGGGGTATTTTGGGATTTTCGCTGGGGGTGACCCCCATAGGGAGGTGGCTAAAGAAATTTTCAAAAATTATAGTTGAGACGGTTAGTAATTTTTTCATTAAAAAATTATAGTTGAGAGGGCTTGTAAGTTTTTTTTTCAAATATTGTAGTTGATAGGTTTTTAATTTTTCTGCCTAAAAAATGTAGTTGAGAGGATTTACCATTTTTTTTTGTCGAAAAATTATAGTTTTTTAGGTTTGTAATTTTCTCCTTGAAGATTTGCAATTATTAGGGTTTTGTAATTTTTTCCTTTTAAAAATTAGATTTTGAATAATATATTTGCGAGTTTTAATTTTAACTTTTTTTTGCTACTTTCCAATAATTGGTATCGGAAATAAGGTTAAATAAAGGTCTCAGTTAGGGGGTGAATGAATGGTAGCAAAAGTTGTGATTGAGAAAAGAAGAGAAGACAAACAATGAAGAATAATGATTTTTATGGGTGTTGTTAATCATTATATTAATATTAAACACTTTGAAGATGAAGTTGATGAGAAAGTAAATAATGTAAGACTTTTGATGATAAGATGATAAGATGTGCTAAAGAATGTATTTATCTAACTCTTACATCAAGGTGTAGAAAAAAAAAATTGAGTAATAATATAAATGGAAAGAGTTAATTTTAGTTTTCTTCACAACAATAACTCTAGCCTTGTAACTGTAATGTGGTTAGCGTAGTTGTGTGTAATACCAAAGTTTAGAAAGAGTTTACAATTTTTATGTCTAAAATTTTGTAGTGCAGAGAGTTTATAATTTTTTTGTTTAAAAATTATAGTTGACAAGATTTGCAATTTTTTCATCGAAAAATTATACTTGAGAGAGTCTGCAATTCTTCCGTTTAAAAATTAAAGTTGAAAGAATTTTTCAATTTTTCCGTCAAAAAAAAATATAGGTGAGAGAGCTTGTAAATTTTTTGTCCAATAATTATAGTTTAAACAATTTGTCATTTTTCCGATCAAAAATATTAGGTTGAAGAGTTCACAACTTTCTTCTTAAAATTTTGAAATAGTATTAAAGAGTTTGTAATTTTGTATAAAAACTAAATATTGAAAAATATATTTATAAATTGTATATTTAAATATCTTTTGCTCTTTTTTTTCTTTGGTAAGTGTGCTTCCCCATTCTCTTATATATATATATATATATATATATATATATATATATATATATATATATATATATATATATATATATATATATATATATATATATATATATATATATATATATATATATATATATATATATATATATATATATATATATATATATATATATATATATATATATATATATATATATATATATATATATATATATATATATATATATATAAAAGTTGTTTTAAACCCCACCTACTAATAAAAATTATTGGATCCTATTAATACTACCATCAATTTTTTTAGATCCTTATTATGATTTATTCAATAACTTCCCATCTTTTCCAATTTTTTATTTTATAATAATAATAAAGTCATATATTTAAATAATGACAAGTTAGATTTTAAGATATCTCTTTATATTTTTGAAAAGTTTTAAACTAAAATAAACAAAGTAAATTATACTCTCCTTCCTCAAAAGATACTTATACTACATTCTCATCCTCTATTGTGTTTAAGTATATACTCCCCCTCCCTGTAAAATATATTATACTTTTATCCACTAAGAGATATTCATATTACATTACTCTCTCTTCATGTGCTAAAATATACAATTCACTCTCCTCTAATGTAAAATATATTACACTTCTCTCTCGTTAAAGATGTTAAAATTATACTATCTTCCCCTCTTATATGTTATTTAGGTCTAGTAGCCTAGTGCCCATAATTTAAACCCATCAAGGAAAATAAGTAGGATGTTGTGGTTTCAAACTCATTCACATGCAATCGCACTCTACTTAAAGGTGAATAAATTATTACTTACATCCCTTATTCGACAAAAAGAATATTAAAAACAGACACTCTCCTCACCTAAAAGAGAATTAAATTACATTATCCCTTCTTCTTGGCAACTTATCTTTCCCTTATCTATGAAGCGCATCCATGTTATTGAAGGTTTTAGGAGCCCTAATTCCAATAATTTGGGCGAATGTGGATCATAGTTGAAGTCCCTAGAATTAACAGTTGCTTCTCCCTATCATTATTGGCATCATTTACTAGTATCACTTCTATGTTGAACCTCTCAATGTAGGATCGTATTAGCTTGTTTTTCCCTTCTTTGACGGATCTTAGGCTTTCCACTAACTTAGGTTGGTTTCTCGATTCCATGAAATTCCCATAAGACATCTCCTTCCAATACTTTCATTGAATTTTGACCCCGTAAAGTGTTTGTGTTTCGTACACTTGACGGCATTGAGAAGACAACTCGGGTTAGCAGAAAGCCTATGATCCAACAGATAATGGAAAGGCAGGCCACTACGATCCTATATCTAGATGGTCATTAGAGAAGTGATACTATTCATGGGCGTCGACGAGGATATGAAGAAGTGCATGTTAAGTCTATGAATCCAACAAAGGTCCAAATTCTCCCAAAGTATTATGGAATCAGAGCCAGTAAAATATTTAACAGCCTATAGGCAAGGGCCGAAAAGTTCATACAATATGATGTATAGCTATTCATCAATAAGACAATTTATTATAGAGGATTTGAGATGGAAGAAATAAACAGAAGGGGAAACAAAGAAATCAAACAAAGAAACAAAAAGAGGGGGAGAAGTCAAGAAATATGTACGAACCAACCAATAAGCCAAGGGAGCATTGCCTCTCGATACAGAGATTACACGTTATTGAACATATCAAGAGAGTGTATATTACAAAAATGCATCAACATAAAATTTCAAGTTGATTCGATTCATTGTTAGTCTTAATACTTAAAAACAATGCCTCATATATAAAATTTCTTTTAAATCTCACTTACTATTTAAAATAATTGGATCCAACTCCATGAATAATACAAACGATTTTTTAAATTCTTGAAGTTTTTTTAGTTTTATAGACGAAGTGATAGTAATTACTAGAAACACACATACACATACGTGAGTATTGTAACGCCCCATTTTATTAAAATTGTTTTTCATGATTTAATTATATGTTGATGTGCATTACTAGTATTATTTAATAAAAAATTAGATGAGTTAAATAAATGTTAGCGGTTGTAAAATATTACTTGAATAATTAATTAAGTAGTAGAAAGGAATTATTATTATATAGTAAAAATAATTTAAATAGAATTAGAATGGTGTATAGATGTGGAGGGTTAAGTGGTAAAGTCAAGTGCATTAGTGAGGGCATAATAGGAAGATCATTTTAGGGGTCTAAGGGCCATATTTGGAGAAACAAGGAAAAAGGAAAACATTAGTTGCTGAACCGATCGTGAAAATTGAGAAGAAGAGAGAAGAGGCTAGGGCATAGAGGAAGAAGGAGAGAAGCCATTAGGGGTGATCAAAACCAAACCAACCCAATAGAAAACCGCAAACCAAACCAAACCAAACCGAAACCGCAAAAAACCGCATTTGGTTCGGATTAGTTTGGGTCATCTTTTAACAAAACCGCATGGTTCGGTTTGGTTTGCGGTTTGTATTTTATAAACGAACCAAACTGAATCAAACCGCATTATGTTCCAACCTAACTTTTACTTAACTCACATCCAACCCAAACTTAAATCTATAATACCTTAACCTTATGATTACGAATAATTTTCTCATCCTTACACATGATTTTAGTCTCGATCTTCTCAAATCTCTAATAGCATTATCGCGTCTTCTTTGCCACATACATCTTCCCTCTTTTTCTATAATCTCTACTCTCTTATATTCTTTTTTTTTCACCTTCTCGTTTTTATGCAAATGTTCCCTATTTCAGTTTCGTTTTTGTCGCACATCTTCTTCTCTAATCTCTCAACTCTTTTGTTTTTTCTTTTTCACCTTCACTAATCTCTCGTATCTTCTATTTTTTTGTTTCATTCTAATAATTTTTATATTGTTTTATACTATTATTTTATGTTTATTATTCCACTTTTGTCTAATTTAATTTTTACATATTAAAAAGAAACCTAACCAACCGCACCGAACCAAACCGCATTAGGTTGGTTTGGTTTGGTTCGGATTTTTTTTAAAAGCCAACCGAACCAAACCAAACCGCACGATTTTTTCTCTTTCGGTTCGGATGATTTTTTTCGTCAAAACCGCCCAATCCGCACCGCGAACACCTAAAGAAGCCATTGTACCTGAAGGGAATGAATCTTCACTGAAAATTCTAAGGTAAGGGTGGGGTTCCAACCTTCTAACAGGTGGTATAATTGTGAATATGTGGGGATAATCATAGGTTAGGTTTTTGGTGAGAATTGTTCTTGATAGATTAATCAATTGTGATTGAAATTGTGTATTGATGTGATGAATTTGTAGTGTGTAATGGACTGATTGTAGAACACTATTGTCGAACCTTTAAAATGAATATCTAACTGTTATGTAGAGTAGCCAAGAGGTAAAATGAATTGGGTAAGGAAGATGCTGTCAAAAACTGAGATTTTTGGTTCTGGTTACGCTGTAACCGGGTACAGCGTTGTAAAATAGGCAAAATTGGGCATTTTAGGTGCTGTAACCGGGTAACAGCCCTGCTGTAACCAGTTACAGCTGAACGTAAAAAATAGCGAATGCAGTGACGGTGATGTGTAACCGGGTAACAGCCCTGCTGTAACCGGTTACACTTGACAACTTTCAGAAAACTTAATTTTTCTAAAAATCCTAACTTTTGATCCGCAAGTCCGATTTAGGTGTCGTTTCGACCGTAGCGAAGCTAAAAATATTTCCTAACTAATGGAACTGAGTTAAGGACCCTTTGAGGAAGATCCTAAAAATATGTAGTTCAGTGTTCGTTATAAACTGATATTTAAGAATACCGAAATGAGTATTTGATGTTGATTTTGTTTACTGATGTGTGTAAACGATGAATGAAATTTTATTGCATTATGATATTGATTTATAATTCATAATGATGTTGTTGGCTGGATTGGCACATTATAGAGAGCTTATGCTCTGAGAATTATATATTATGTTGTTGCATTGTCGATGTTACATGCATTCATTCGGTGAAGGCTTATGCCTTGTGTTGGCCTGGTTTGGCACATTGTTGGAGGCTCATGCCCCGTTGTTGAATTCTTATGCCTTGTTATTGCCCAACATTGGCATTTTTGGAGAGGGCTTATGCCCTGATTGGTACCACATGCATTGGAGTCGAGTCAGTGTCATACACGAAGGTGTTTGTTGCATAATGATCGAATGTACTTGTGTATGCGTTGTATATGATGATGAATATATAGGATGTAAAATTCTGATGTATGATTCTTGACTTATACTTATGAGATATCTATTGCATAGTTACAATTATATAACTCATTAGATTGTTGTGATATCTTACCCCTTCTGTTTGAATGTTACCTCTACGTGGGTAACATGCAGGTGACCAGGACTAGAGTAGCTAAGGTATGGAGCGTTGCCTAGTATCACGTAGATAGAGTCGAGTCGTGCTCTGATACGTAACACCGGGGATGAACGCTTGTCTGTTTATTTTATGCATTATTTACTTTGAAGATTTTGCATTTTGTTGAGTACTCTTTTGCTTTGTTGGGATGATACAATTTAAATTGCATGAATGATGGTTTTAATTATGATTGAACTATTTCCACTGTGTTAATGAAAAGAAGTTGGATTTTTATGATTGTTTTATGCCAATTCATCTTATCTATAAGTGTTATGTATCATTGAATTAAAAATGAGCAATATTTCTATGACGTATGATGTAGCATCTCATTTGTAAATGATCATTATATTATAATCACTCTGATTTAATTATTTAATTTCGCGTTGAGGAAATGGGGTGTTACAAGTATCAGAGCTAGAATCTTGATGATGACGTCTAATTTAGCAATATCAATTTCTACCACCGAATTGAGGTAGAATTTATGGACTTAATTCTTTTAATTTATTCTTCAAATTCACTTTTTTAAAGGCAAATGAGATATAATATATAATTAAAAAGGAAAGAAGGTCACTACGGTCAAAGTACAAGAAACCCTAGAAAAAGGCACAAGAAATACCAAACTTGAGATCGAAACCAACAAGAACAAAGATAGCAACAAGCTAAAAATAAACACATCCACAAAAAAAAGGAGACTCTAAGCCAAAACTACAAAATAAAAGCACACAAAGAAACCAATATCAGTCAAGGCTAGAACTCTCTCATTCGAGGACACTTGTAGGAACACCAAAACCACAAAAAACTAAACAAGAACACATCCGATGGAGGTCGAAATCACTCACCTCTATTGGTTTAGAAACAATATAGGGTTCACTAGCCAGGCTGAGAAGGCACAAAAATTTTCCACAGACCTTTCAAGATATCATTTCCATGCCAAGAAGATGCATGTGTCTTCCACGACTTTTGACGTTACCAAAGATCCTGAAAAAACTATATCATTCCAAGATTACCAAATATTACTAAACCACGACATTCCAAACCATCCTCAACCTTCCTCTAGTCCTAGAAACACTAGACAATAAGATAAACATCTGAAAAAGGGTCAAGATATCACTAGACAATACAGTACACCACCCCAACCACCTAAAGATCTTATATCAAACAGAGAAAGCTATCCCACATGTCATAAAGAGATAGGAGGACGACTCAACATGCAACGAGCAAAAGGGACAGAAAAAAGTCCTAGAAGTCAGAGGGACACCCCTCTTAAGTAAGTTAACTCTAATTGGGATACGATCCTAAAAAAGCTGCCAAGAGAAGATTATAACTTTAAAAAGAGCCCAACTACACCTAACAACCGAAAAATTAAGTTTATAATAGAAATCTGACGACCTGAGAGGAAGATATGGGCTAGAAGATTAGAATCGATAGAAGATACAAAATAAACTACATCTGTCGACTCATGCCACCTCTATACATTTACAAATTCTTATATTTTTAATTTTTGTTATTTTATAAGAAAAATGAAGTCTTATATTTAAAGAATGATCTATAAGATCTTAAGATATCTCTCCATTCTAAAAAGTATAAAAATAAAATAGTAAAAGAAACTAGACTGTAGAAGCAGTTAACCCTATTTATTACAGCTTCTTACAATTACTATTATTTTAACTCTATAGCCCTTTTAGCTAGAAAGTGAATCCAAGGAATTCTCTCTATCTCACTTTCTTCTATATTATTAGTAATTATTTAATTTTCTTCTGTAGCCCCCTACAACCTTTTTCAGCAACAGTCAAAAACCAAACACGTGTGTATGCATATAATACTAGTTTACAATCCATAATCTATTAATCTTACTTACTTTTAATCTTTCATCATTCCTTCTAAATTCTCTGCAAAACGAAGGATAACCCTAACCCTAAACTAAAGTCTCTCTTTCTATATACGACAATACACTAACGAGCTCAAAAGTTGAATGAATGAATGATATGACCCTGTGATGCTTACGTTGCTCCCTTATAATAAGCCTAAATACCCGTCATTTATGTGTGTCTTTATCCTACGTTTTCTTACATTTTTCTTTTCTTTTTTACATTGCTCTAATCACAATTCATCATTGCATATTCAATAGTATATATATAAAGAGACCATTATAATTAAGACTAATTTATATATAACAATGTTGTGAATATAGTTTTAAGGGAATTAATTTTACCATCTAAAAGAATATAATAATATAGTTTATTATTCGTTTGTTTTTAAATAACTTTTGTTAAATATATAAAACATAAATATTAAAATAAAGAATTTAATGGAGATGTACTGACAGTTTAAAAAAATTTTACATTGTCATTTAATGAAATATAGCATCACTCTGTCATGTCATATAAATAATTTAAAATTTTTTAATTTAATTTGGTGGAATACATTATTATTTTTAGTTGTTAGTATAAAATTAATTTACTATCAAAGTATCATCCATTTTCTCTAAAATTAAATATCCACAATCTTCTAATAAATTTGAATTTGAATATTTAATTCTAACCTACCAAAACATTTTCTAAGATTCAAAGGTGATGATAAAGCAATGCTACTTCAGAAGATCTAAAATGTTTTATAGTTAAACTACAAATAAATAAGATCCATTAAGTCTATATTATGGTTAAACCCTATTAAAATAGGGTTTTTTATAAATTTTGTCACAATATGATTAAATTTGAAACTCTACTCAATACCTCTAAAAACTTAAGACTTCTTAAGATGTTAAATTAAATATTATACTTTAAAATGACATGTATATATTTTTGCATTTCTTCTTTAATTTTTTTCGTATTAAATAACACTACTTTTTATAAATATTAATAATTTATTTAAAATATATATAAAAATTAATAAATATTGCTATTAAATTAAATTTATTGAATTAGAACTTCTGTGTACTAAACTATCTTTTTTTTTTATTAACTAAATAAATAGCATCTATATAATACATATCACCTAAGTTTTCTTCTTCTTACTTTATTATTATAATCATCATCATTATTATGTTCTCTCTCTTCTTCAAGAGTACCCACCCATGAGCCTTGTCCATCTAAACCCAGATAAATATGGAGTCTTATTCTTCTTACTTTCCATATCATTGCCCAAAATAAAAACCCTTACCCTATCATTCTAATTTTTTTTCTTCTTCTAGCTTCTCTTTAAGTCCTTAACTAGTAACTAGTTCCTTTCCATTAAAAATTTATTATATGTGTAAAAAGCTGTTTTGAATAAGCTACTTCACTATATCCCATAAGAACATAGCTATAACTCTTGTGCTTTTTTGTTGTGAAAACAAGAAACTAGGGTTTCAAATGTTTCCTTCTACTTATTGCTCTTTAGGTTCTTACCCTAGTTATAATCCTAATTCATCTTCTTCTTCATCTTCACATTCATACCCTCCTTTTACTTACCTTACCCCTGATCAACAAAATGCTTCTTCAAATAACAACAACAACAATATCAACACTTTTCTTCATGATCCAACTATTTCTGTTCCATACACACAAACTTCACATCATCATCATCATGTTCCAATGAATCCTGAAACTCTAACAAATTGGGCTATTGCTGATTATGCTGCAATGTTGAAACAAGATCTAAGTGGTTCTTCTTCTCATTACAACTTCTCAAATTTGCTTGCCAAAAAGCCGGTGAAGAAGCCGGCGAAGAAAGACCGGCACAGCAAGATTCATACATCTCAAGGTTTGAGAGACAGAAGGGTGAGACTCTCCATCGAGATAGCGCGGAAGTTCTTCGATCTTCAAGACATGTTAGGGTTTGACAAAGCAAGCAACACACTTGAGTGGCTTTTCAACAAATCAAAAGAAGCAATTGAAGAGTTAACTAGAAGCAAAAACAATATAGCTTCCGGTGAGGATGGTGTTGATGATCATAGCTTCTCTTCTTCTTCGTCCGACGGAGAAGAAGACGAAGCGAGAAAAATGAAAAGGGCACAGAAAGAATCCTCAAGGATGAAAGACTCAAGAGAAAAAGCAAGAGCAAGAGCAAGAGAAAGAACAAGTGAAATGAAGATTCAAGATTTGAAGGAAAAGTACCCAGAAACTGAGCATAATCAACAACAAACTCTTCATCAATTGATGCCGAACGACGAGGAAAATTCGAAACTAGTTCAAAGAGATGATATCTTTAACTTCATAGAAGAATCAATTGTGATTAAGAGAAAGTTGAAGAAATCTTCTTCACATCATCATCAACAAAACTCTAATTTGATGCCTAAGGAAGTAAATTTTGATCACAATGACTCTCCAATGTTAACACCAAATTGGGATACTAATAATAATAATAACAATGCTGCTGCAAATGGAAGATCCAACTTTTCTACAATATCAAGAATGAATCTATCATCAGGTAATTTTATCTATCTATATATAATAACTGTTTTAATTTTTTTAATTTTTCAATACTTACAATTTCTAGGTTTTGATTTTCTAGGGCTTCAGATCTTTGGAAAATCATGGGAAGAATGCAATAACAGTCAAAATAGATATTAGCTGATGTATACATATCAGCATATTCTGAGATCAGAATGAACTATTCTAAAAGTGTTTTTAGAAGGAATCATTTTATCATTTGAAGACATTTTAATTTTTCTGCCCTATTTTTCACTTTAGACAATGTCTGTTTTTCTGTACTGAATTTTTATTGTTTTTGTTTTTCTCAAAGATCAGCCAAGGGCATGTGACAATTTGGCTTCAAAAGATATATATGCTGCGTGTATTATTTCTAGCCAATATTTAAAGTGTGGTTGATATTATATAAATTATATAAATTATATAAATTATATATATTACAGTTCAACTTTAATTATATTAGATTCTATTATATTTTATATAATTTTTATTGTTGAAAAACTATAGTTAACATTAACTGACATATTGGAAATATTTAAGAAGCTGTATCTATTACATATAGCTATATACCACTTGGTGTTGGTGATAAGAGAAGCAAGTACAGCAGAATTAAAGAGCTTTTTGTTGCAGTGTGCAGGTTGAGTAAGATTTACATTTTGAAATATTTCTAATTCTATAGTAAGAAATTCAAATAAGCAATTAAAATCAAATATAATGAGACATATATAATAAGATTATCTATTTCAAAGGAAGCGTCTATGTAATCGGATCTACGCTGGTACTAACTGAGCTGGATTAACGACACTTGAATAGTCTTTACTCGATGGTAGATTGTATCGACAAAAATTATGAAATGTTTTTTTTTCAAGAATGGAATTATTTATTTTTTCAACAGAAAATCATGATTATCATCAATTTGCTAGGAAAGGTTAAAGTACAGTATTGTGATCTTGGTATCTATGGTGGACCAATTCTCTATTGTGTTGGGATCTACATATTAAATGTTTGTTGTTGATTCTACTGTGTGGTGTTTTGTTATAGTGTCTCTAGTTTTGGAGTTTTGTTGTCTGAGATGTTATTTCACTTTTGGTTTCAGATTACATGATTACACCGATATGGTTAGAAGAACTCCATGCCTTGAAGAAATTGAAATGTACTTGAACCAACTTCGGCAGATTGCTGATGTTAACTGATTCTGCAATTTATATTACACGCTGCAATTACAGATGATGATAACTTCTTATTCATTTAATGGTGATTGCTGCCCTATAGCATGGTTTTAAGTTGCTATTATAGTTGCGGTTGCGATTATTGTAATTATTGTGACGGGTATTACGACTGTTCCGACGTGAATTTTAATTGCAAGGTGTTAGAAATATATCATTAAAAACATTTCTTCAAGGTATTCCCTTCGGTTTTACTGAAAACTGAGCCGGTCTCGACTTTTTAGAAGCTCAGAGCAAATAAATAAAGGAAACCTTAAATTAAAATAAAATTATAAAGATTACAATAAATTGCAAGCAACAAGGATTCGAACCCATGAACACTTAGCTTTTCTAAAAAAGGCCCGAACCAAGTTGTATGATAATTTCACTAACAAATATACATATATTCTTTAGCTTTTCTATACATATATTCAGCTTATCAAATATATATATATATATATATATATATATATATATATATATATATATATATATATATATATATATATATATATATATATATATATATATATATATATATATATATATATATATATATATATATATATATTCCTTTTTTCAATATTATAATTTCTTGGCTACACCTCCCAAAATTGAGGCCCCTATTCATATGAGGTCCTGGACTGTGAACCTGCTTGTCCTGTCCTAAGGCCGGCCCTGATAAAATATTTAGAGGACACACCTTCGAATTCCAAACAACTATATTTTAACATTTTTTAATTTTTTTATGATTTATTACTTCGATTTTACCGAAAACCGAAGAGTAAGGACACGTCTTCGAATCTCAACAATTATATTTTATCTTTTTAATTTTAAAAAAATAAAATAATCGAGGGGTAAAGTTGCTAGAGAGACACGTATTCGAATCCCTACAACTACGTTTTATCACATTTGATTTTTATATTTTTTATGAGCTATTACCTCAATTTTGTTGAAAAACGAGGGGTAAAGTAGCGTAGTTTTTTATTTATGACCCATTTGATGAAAAAATTAAGTAACGAAAATCTTTGTCGTTCATTTATAAAGTAATAATGGTCAAGATATTGCTAATTCATTAATCCACATGAAACTTTAGTGATCCGCGTGAAACTCTCATTAATCAATAAAAACTTGAATGCCACAACTATTCATCTTGAATGTAAAGTGTTGAAATTTAAACTTAACATATTGAAAACAATGACAATGAAAGCAAGAGCAGAAAAATATTTCAAGGTTGGTTTCTTAATGTTTAATCTTTTCTCTAGTAACTTATTAATATTGTTAATATTGTTGTGGTTGTTGTTATTGTTGAAATTTAGTATTTATTAATTCTATTTATTTTGATTATTTGTTGTTGTTGTTTTTGTTGAGATTTAATGTTTAAAGAATCCATGGATTTTGTTGTTATTATTGTTGTTATTGTTGTTGTTGTTGTTGTTGTTGTTGTTGTTGTTGTTGTTGTTGTTGTTGTTGTTTTTGTTGTTGAGATTTAATGTTAAAGGATTCTATTGATTTTGTTTTGTTGTTGTTGTTATTGTTGTTGTTGCTGTTGATGAGGAAGATTTAGAATTTGTCAACAAATTTTGATGCTTTGCAGATTAAAACGAAGAAAAAAAACACATCAATTTTTTTTGTAAACAGAACTTTACCCCTCGATTATTGTTAAAAACCAAGGTAAAAGGTAGCGCAGTTTTGAAAATGCAAAAAATGTTGTTGCTGGGGACCGAACCAATGACCTTTTAATTTCTAACCTCGATATTAGAAACACCGAGGTGTTAAGTGATAGATTTTCATGTTGCACTTCGCTACCTCACTTGTGTATCCGAGATTAAATACATTTCGCAGTCGATATTAGATGTGTTATTTGTAGTAGTGAATTGATTAACAGAAATAAGACTCAAAGTAAGGTTAGGAATATAATAAACATCAGTTAAATATAAGTTAGTTGTGGAGATAAACCCTACACCTGCTACTAGCATACGAGTACCATCAGCACTCAAGACAGACATGGGTGATGCAAGATTTAAAGATGCAAAGTAACATATATTAATAGGCAGGAGCAAATTGAACTTTTTTATTGTTTCTGCATACTGCCCGAAACAAAAATAATAGGTGCATGCTTCGAAAAATAAGTGGACGCCAATAATAGTGTTTTTTGCATAAGTAACATATATTAATAGGAAGAACTAAGGGTTCTCCAACCTTATTACACTTTGATACGGGAAAACCCGACAAAATAATATATAAACCAATTATAATTACGACAAATATAGCAAAGTTTCCTTGCTAAAATCGTAAAAGGAATAATTGGGTTGGGTAGTATCTCCACAATACGACCACCTTCAAACTAAAATCTTAATATTCCATACCAAATTATCTATATTTCAATCCTCATTTCAAAAGCAAATACCATTCCTTACCAACCAAATAGACCAAGTATTAACAAGCTAAATAACTCCTAATTTTACTCGCTTTCACCTTTTTAACTTTACAAAACGAGTGCCAATCCATAAAAATCAACATACAGTCTTCCTCCTCTATCCCCAATTTTCTTATCCAAAAAGTTATCTCGCTCCATATTTTCTTAATCACAAAACAATTAAAGAAGGAGTGATCTCGATTTTTTGAATCTATACCACAAAAAGAACACTTTAAACTATCAAAAGGAATAGAAAGACCTATATACACCAAAAGATATTTAGTTGGAAGTCTATTAGCAAGTAGCCTCCAACCTAAAGCCTTTATCTTGAACGAATCCTGCGATTTCCAAACTAACCCCTTCGCCTTTTCACATTTACAAGATGGACCAAAAGAAATTCGGAAACTAGCATAAAACTCATAACAAGAAGCTACCGAAAATTCGTCCTCCCGGTTAAAGTCCCACTCCACCGCATCTTTACCTTCTCCCGAACCCCCAAAAGCCTCCTAACTATCCCGCAAAGCGGCTAATTTGGCCATAATGTCCGAATTAGCCAACCCAAACTCCGGTATACCCAAACCTCCCCATCTCTACTCTCCACCAACCCAACCTCCATGCCCACCACCGAAACCCCCTTCAAACTCGGAGCCAAAAAAATAGTCGGGTACGCCTCCCTCATTATTTTATCATCCAACCACTAGCTTCCCAAAAAGGGGTATTAAAACCATTATGAATCGAAAACCTACAAGAAGAAACAAAAGGATCACTGTTAGCTAAGAATATTTCCAATCCTCCCTATATCCTTCCACCACGAAGAACCCCGTATGGCACCTTTGTTAGTATATCCACCACCCAACACAAGGGAAGATAAATTTTTGTAACGAGACTTTAAAGTATTGAACCAAAGGAAATCATAGCCTTGAAGAATCTCCCACCTTCATTTGCTTAAGAGAGCTACATTGAAATCCAAAATATTTTTAACACCTAACCCCCTCCCCCCCCCCTTTCTCGAAAGGTAGGTTCACATACTTCGAACTTACTCAATGTATCCTTCTCTTCTCCTCCACTCCTCCTCAAAGAAAATTACTTTGAAGCCTCGTAAACTCATTCACCACCTTCACCGGCATTTTGTAGAAAGACAGAGTGAAAATGGTTAAAGAGCTTAATATGGACTTCAACAAAGTAATTCTTCCTCCCAAATTAAGAAAACGGGTTTTCCACCCCGCCAACCGATTTTTCATCTTTTGTAAAAGCGGTCTCCAAGTCTCTTCCTTCCTCGGATTAAACCCAATCGGGATCCCAAGAAAATAAAAGTTGCTTTCTTCCACCTTGCAAGAAAGCACAATGGAAGTGGCCTCCAAAAAAAACATTGTTTGAATTAATACCGATCAACTTACTTTTATGATAATTAATGCCAGACCCGAAACTAATTCAAAGGCATGTAATATCGCCTTAATCGTCCAAACATGTTTCCATGTCCCTTTTCCAACCAACAAAGTATCATCCGTAAATTGAAGAATATCCGCACTACATTTTCCTGTGATAGAAAAGCTTTCGAATTCCTCTATGGAAATTGATTGTCTAACTAACCCTGTTAGACCTTCGGTGACCAAAACATATAGAAAAGGCGAATGAGGATCACCTTGTCTCAACCTTTTTCTCACTACGAATTTCTTAGTAGGACTCTCATTCACGAGATCCGACATATGGCTATTAAATACTCCATCCAACTCATAATAAGTGTCTTGTTTGAGCTCTGCGCGATTCTTTAAGAAAATGATTAGATGTGTTGGTTTTATCATGAAATACCCTTATTTTTTATAGGTAGTAGAATAGTTGAAAATCGTAAAAGATAATAAATCGGGGTATAGTAGTGGAAAAAATAATAAATAGAGCATTGGTATTCTAAAGAAACATTTATTTTGAGACATAGAAAAAATGCAAATTAGACACTTATTATGAGACGGGGGGAGTACCAACAACTCCATCCAATTCCTCCATTTCAACCCAAATCCCACCCTCCTAAACAAGTAAACAAAAAGTTCCAACTCACTTTGTTATAAACATTTTCAAAATCCACTTTAAAAAGTAAACAATCACTTTCTTCTTTCCTTGCAAAATCTACCACTCCATTCGCCACCAACACTCCATCTAACAATTGTCTTCCCAGAACAAAGACACTTTGACAAAGTGAAATAATCATACTTAAAATTCTTTTTAATCTTCCCGCCAAAATCTTAACTACTACCTTATACATACACCTACATGCTCACCATAATTTTTGTTTTTATTTTAAAATGTGATAGTTTAAAAATTTATTAGTAAAGGGGAATTATATGTGTATATTGAGTATTAGAAAGATAAAAGTGGGAATTATAAAACAAAATCAGTGATTTACCAATGCATGGCATGCAAATCAATATGGCAGACATCGACATGATTGTGCAGTACAACATTTTCTCTCTGGCCTATATGCAACGCAGCAACAAACTTTATTTTATATACTATATTATTAATAAATTTGCTGCAGGGCTGAATAAGAACAGAATGCAACTAGAACAAACCCTAATATTATATACTATATTATGGAGAAATCATCATGAATCATGATTCATAATGCTTCAGAAAATTCGAAATCTGTACGGTTAGGACATATTTTATATAGTTTGCAGCACTGTCATATCATTAGAATATGTAAGCTTAGGTAGCTAAGCTTTGGTATTTAATGACCCATCCCTTTCTTCACCTACATGATCTGTTTACCTAATCCTTCTTACTCACACAACACATGTTTCCTTTTTAAAAAAGTGACCTAAAAAATAGGGGAATTTTACAGAACCCTTTGTGCTTTGTTGAGTATACTACTTATTATGTTATGATGTCAATTTCATCTTTGAACATAATTAATTATCAACCACAAATATATACCTAGGCTTTGGGCTAATACACGACAATGATTATAATTATCTAAATAAACAATTCACTTTTATTTATTTTACTATGCAAATGAAACACTTTGACCAACATTGTATACTTTACGTGTGTAGAACTTAGCTATGTCTATGCTCTATATAGGAAATCATGAAGAAAAATAAAACTCCTCTTACATTATTAGCAAGCCTATATTTTTTTACCTAAACTACTTGTTCTCTCTGACGGTTTTGTATTGTACTCTTATTAAGTAAGAGAAGTAGGAAACCAAACCATGTGAAGTAACACTTCTTCTAACAAGCATAATCATTCGTACTCTTGCATTAAAGTTCTACGCTTAAAGAAGCTAGTTATTCGTACTCTTGCATTAAAGTTCTATTCTTAAAGAAACTAATTATATAAAAACCCTTACATACTACAATCATGACTATGATTCTATAATACTTTAAGCTTTAGAGAATGAACTATATGGTATGGTAAGATTTGACGATCCAGACATTTTGAAAATAAAATATGAACCGTGCCTATCTTTTACATCTAAAATCATCAAATTTTTTTTTAATAAGCAATTGAATATAAGAAATGGCACTAGGGGTGCAACCCTTACATCAAAAAAACGTTAGGAATGATAGTTACATTGTAAAGGAAATTTGTACCAATCGTAAAAATTGGTCTTCCGCAAAGGTTCCCTACTACTAACCCATCTCCAAGAGAAAAACATAATATTAGAAATCACCTCCTCATGACTAAAAATACCACTATCAAATATGATTGTGTTTCTCATATTCCATATGCACCAAATTAAAGCTATCCATATAGAGTTTAGAATCTCTTTGGTTTTGGTATTTTTCACCTTTTCTTGGATCATCCCGAAGCTCTTGAAATCCTCTTGAGATAAGTTAGCAACCTTGCCCAACCACAAGATAATTCTATTCCAAACCTCCTTTGTTACTTGGCATTGATAAAAAAGATGATCTAACGATTCCGGAAAAATAGAACAAAAAGGGCAATCCATGGAATCTAAGGTGGACACACCTCTATTAACAAGAATGTCTTTCAATGGTAGTCTATTGATGAAGAATCTCCAAGAAAAAATCTTGATTTTTGTCGGAATTGTTGTCTTCCAAATAACATCCAACAACTTCATAATGGAGTTTGTCCATGCTATCTCTTTTGCACTCGACACCTTTTTAGAAACACTAGACACGGTGAAATCCTCGCTAGATGTGAGGTTCCAATGAAATTCATCCTTTACCGATGTGTCCAACTCAACACCTTGAAGGAGCTCGCATAACTCCTTGAGATCTTCCCCTATTGCCATACCCGATGCGGCCGTGTTAGTGAGGGCGGCATTCGGAACCAAATGCATCAAAACATCCTCTCCAAAGATTGCTTCCCAATTCCACCAAGTTTCCCCGTTGTTTGATTTAATGATGTCATTCACCGCACATAGTTTGTTGATTGAACGGTCAAACAAATGCGGAAAGTAAGCGCGAAGCGGTTGGTCGACCAACCAACAACTATACCAAAAAAGAATGTTATTACCTTTCTTTAAGTCACATTTGACCCATTCGGTAAATCCTTCTCCGGAATCATCCTCCTTGAAATCATTGGTAACGACATCTCTCCACCATCTAGAATCATCCCGATTTAGAAGATCCTTGGTCGAGGCCAACACTTTTAACTTCGGCTTAAGATACCTCAAACGAAGGAAATTGCTCCAAATTGCCTTATCCTCCTTAAGAATTCTCCACTTCCATTTTAGAAGAAGAGATTTGTTCAATTCTCCCACATCTCTAATGCCTAATCCACCCTTTTCTTTTGGTTTACAAATATTCTCCCACTTTACCCAATGGATGCACCTTGTTTTCGCATTCCCGCTCCACAAAAAATTGCTAAGAAGGCTTCTAATAGATTGAAGGATGTTGCTCGGAGCTTTGTAGAAAGATAGAGTGAAGATTGGAATAGCATTTAGCACGGATCCGATGAGAGTCACCCTTCCTCCTATTGAAATGTTCCTCCCCTTCCATTTGGATAGTCTAGACTTTATGTTATCAATCACCTCTTGCCACACCTTTTTCTTGTAAGCTCCATCTCCTATCCAAATGCCAAGGAATTTAAACGGGAAACTTCCTTTTTTGCAAGTAAGAAAAGAAGTTGCGGCCTTGAAGTACCCATCTCCAACATGAGTTCCAAAAAGGTTACTTTTTTGGAAGTTGATCTTCAACCCGGACACTAGTTCGAAACCTCTTAGCAACACTTTTAAACTCCAAAGATTATCGTAAGTGGGTTATCCTAGGATGATGGTGTCGTCCGCAAATTGTAGAATGTCCACACAATCGTTTGCTCCATACTTGAACAGCTTAAAATCTCCTACCTCCACCGCCTTCTTAGTTAAAGCGTTTAAACCTTCCATAGCAAGGACGAATAAGAAAGGGGATATGGGATCACCTTGTCTTAATCCTCTTTGAACTTTGAACTCTTTTGTAGCGCTTCCATTCACCAACACGGACATATGACTATTAAATATACAAGATTCCATCCATTTCAACCACCTTTTGCCAAAACCCATTCTCACCATTATCCATCTTAGATAGTTCCACGAAATCGAGTCGTAGGCCTTTTCGAAGTCCACTTTAAGCAATAAACACCCTTTCTTCTTCTTTTTTGCCCAATCAAGAATTTCATTAACTAGGAGCACCCCATCCATCATGCTTCTACCCGGGACAAAAGCTGTTTGATTGATAGAAACTAACTTATCCACAACACTTCTCATTCTCACCGCTAACATCTTTGATATAATCTTGTAAATGTTTCCCACTAGACAAATAGGCCGGTATTCAAACAAGTCTTGCGGGTTCTTCCTTTTAGGAATTAGAGCAAGAAAGGAAGAAGTGACGGATTTAACAAGAGTACCTTTGTAGTAAAAGTCATTGCAACACTTCATGACATCTTCTTTAATGAGGTACCAATACTTCTTGTAGAACTCCAAAGTGTAACCATCCGGCCCCGGGCTTTTATTTCCATCGCACGACCAAATGGCATCCTTCACCTCTTCTTCAACGAAAGGTTTCTCTAAACCCAAAGACTCTTCCAAAGATAGAGAGTTGAAATGATTCCCTCTTAGCTCCGGTCTAAAGTGATTGTCTTCTTTAAAGAAACTTTCAAAATGTTTGAAAGTGAGCTCCTTTATGTCATCAACTCCTTCCATTCTTCCCTCCGGTGTGGCAATGGAACAAAGGGAATTCCTTCTCCTTCTATCTTTTAAAGAGTTGTGAAAGTAACGAGTGTTATCGTCACCTTCGGATAGCCAAAGTTGTCTCGACTTCAATCTAAGCATACCTTCTTTCTTGTTAATATTCTCCCAAAAGTCCTCCGCCACTTTTAATCTTTTCACCACAACATCTTCCGGAACATTACCTGCAAAATGAACAAACGCGTTATCTAAAGAATGCATCTCTTTCCCATCGTTGTTAATTTTGAGATCTATCCACCCAAACACATTTATGTTCCACCAAGTTAACCGGTTTTTGAGAGTTTTCATCTTTTCTACCAAGCAAAAATCACCTCTTCCTTTAATGACAATCTTCTTCCATTCCTCCTCCACGAAATTGTTCATATCCTCATGTTTTAACCACAAATTGTTGAACTTAAAAGGTTTGGGACCCCAATCCTTTCTATTATCTTTCAACCAAATAGGAGCGTGATCGGACACATCCCTCTCGCCGATGTATTGGCCTACCACCTTCCAATCTTCTATAAGGCTATCCGACAAGAGAAATCTATCAATCCTACTCATACTTTTGCCATTGCTCTTTATCCAGGTAAACTTGCCTCCTATGGTAGGAAGATCCACTAATTCCATATCAACTATGAATTCTTTAAAGGTTGAAATCTCCCTCCCATAGTTACAATTAGAGATCCCTATTCTTTCTTCTAAGGAAGTGATTGAATTAAAGTCTCCTCCGATGCACCAAGAGCCTTTTGAATTGTTGTTTTTGAACTCCCTTAACTTGTCCCAAGACCTTTTCCTCACGTTAAGGTTGCAAGAAGCGTATACATTCACGAAGTAAATAAGGTTTCCATCTTTCTCCACGCAAAGACTAAGAAAGCCCACGCCACGGAAACTAAAGAGAAGTTTGAAAAGATCCTTTTTCCACATCGTTAGAATGCCTCCCGATGCCCCGTTAGCATCCAAATGCGACCACTCCACTTGATTGTCTCCCCACATTTCTTTTACCATGTTACACTCTAAGCCACTTAGTTTTGTCTCTTGAATGAAGCAAATATCTACATCCCCTTTTTGAACAAGATATCCCACTCTCTTCCTCTTTGCACGGTTTCCTCCTCCTCGCAAGTTTAGGGATAAAATAATCATGGGGGTACTTGATTGTTAGTCCCCGACTTCTCTTCTTCCCCTTTAATGACCCTACTTTCCATCTCCTTAACTTTTGCTATTGGATCAAAATTATCAGAGATGTTCTTGATTCCCAACTTGACCATTGAATTCCAGAGCCCCTCCGCCGCCTTGTTAAGCACTCCGTTAGAAATTCTTTTATTGCAATTATTGATGTCGGTGCTTGAAATTGACTCACATGTTAAAGGTAATCCTCCAGACAAGTAATTCGACTTCAAGAAAAGCTTGGGTGGGTTGGGTTGAATATTTGCTCCTATCTTATTAATCTCCTTCCCTTCCTGTAACCGGATTTCAACAGGGTAGAAAAAATTTTCAGCTTGCCCTCCTATTTCCAGTACCTCTCTAATTTTCTTCCTTTCTTTTTTACAATTCTTCACCCTTTGACAATGCTCGTCGAAGCATAGGCTTTTCTTTCCCTTGTTCGTAGTGTCAGTCTTCTTGAAGTTTTTAATGGTTCTCTTTATGGGAACCACAAAATTATTTGAAGCTTTTGTGTTGTTTTTGAGTTTGTGATTTTGCATGCATGCAAGCCCCTCTTCCAACGACATATTTGTTGCAATGAGGCCCTGGCCCACGTTTAAAGAAACAACCTCCTCTTTTGTCATTTTGTCATTAGTTATGGGGTCCACTTCTACTTCACTCAAAGAAAACCTTTCTCCCCCTATTAAATCTCCTTTTGAAACGGTCTCTGCCACCTCATCTGTTTTTGAATTAAAAAAATTGCATTGATTATTTAAAACAATCAATCCACCCGGTCCCACCCTGTCTACTTCTTTGATAAAAGGCACTTCTACATATTCCTCTTGCAGCGCCGTTTCCTTCTCCCTCACTAGGTCACAAGATGTCATTGAAATAGGATCAGAAATGCTAAGATTTTCAGGAAGGTTAGCAGGTTTTCCTCCTAAACAATTAATGTTTGCTTCAGAACCTCTTCTATTTTGTGATCCATCGTTTTCAATTTGCAGGCTTTCGGTGGTGTTGTCAACGTCACAATTAATGCTCTGGCTCGGGTTCCTATGCAAGGTACACACGAGGTTCGTCCGCCGCCGCGGCGACTCATCTTCTCCGCCGTGGGAACCGTTGAGTGAGACGGAGGATTCGCCAATCGACGACCTGCTGCAGGAAGATGAAGCGTCTTCTGAGTCTCCCAAAGCCCAGGTTTGTTCTTCGATAATCATGATGTTGTACCAATTCCCATCAATACAAACCCTAGATTTGCTTCTAATTGTTTCCAGGTGTTCAGTGAATATCATCACTCTACAAACATCCAACCTGTTTTCTTTTTGATTCAGAATTTGTGGGTTTGAAATTTTTCCGAATCCTGCTAGCAAAGTGTTCATGAACCTTTCGTTCCTTGTGAAACAGGGCGCGCCATATATGGAGACCGATGCCACTCTAACACACTCGACATCCGTTTTCTTCCAGTTTCTCACCTCAGAAAACCAGAAAGCTATCCACTCTTTCCCTTCAAGCAACAAGGTGTCAATCTCTCCTTCAGCAGTTTCCTCTAATAGGCAGAGGTTTGGGCCAAGCGCAGTTGCCGACACGGTGAATATACCCTCCTCCAACAGACTATTAGCTACCGCGTAAGCGTCTCCGACCTTTCTTGTTACTCCCACTTTTGCTTTGTTGTATCTTGAAAACTCAGATTCAAGTGTTGTGAAGAAAAAGGATTGACTGGTTGAATTTTCTTCCACAGGTATTGGACCTTTGTTTCCTTTGATAATGTCTAATATCTTAATTTGTCCTTTTATATTTCGGAGATGTGTCTCCATATGCACCTAAAATATACACAACATTTTATAAGTGAGTCATCCACCTTATCTTTATTAAAAAATGGTTCGGAGATGCATCTATAGAATCACCTTGAAAAAAGTATAAAGATACATCTCCCGATTTTCGGATTAACCCCTGAAAGCATTTTGTGCTTCACAATTAAACCATTTCACCCCAAATTTAATAAAAAAATGGTTCGGAGATGCGTCTCCGTAAATTTTTAAGAATCATTATCTAGATGCATCTCCGGAATAACTCCTAAAAACATTTGAGAGTAATTAACACACTACAACAAAAATGGGTTTAAGTAATTACCAAAAATCGTAGCATAAGACATCAGGCTACGGTTATCTAGGCGTGGAGTATGTGCCCGTTGCATATTCACATAGGCTATGGTTTTTGCACTTTCACCCACAAATACCATCAAGCGTTAATGACCTTCAACTTTTGGACTTCAAGTGAATGGGGGTGTACCTGCAAGGTACTCCGTGCCAAAGTGAGAAGGAGAGCAAGGGAATGCAAGTACTGAGATTAGGTGAGAATGGATGAATTACATGACCCTCTAGTGAAAGAGGGTATTTATAGTCCCCAACGCGGGACCAAGATTACCCTTTTTTGGGCTAGACTGTTGGAGGCCCAAAATAAAGGAAACTGACAGAATGCCACGTGGTAGGGCAGAGCCAGCAAGTGACTCATATCCTAGTTGAACCGACCGTAGGGTTCGTAGGTGGTGACCGAAATTCCCGCTAATGGGTCACCACGTGCTCCAACGGTCACCAAGGAGAGCAAGCACGTTTGAGATATATTGAAAAGAGAACCCAAGTTTGTAACACCCCATTTCTACCCGGCAAATATTCAAGAATCAGAGTTTCAAAATTTCTCGACAAACAAATAAGGCGTCACATATTCATTTAACAATAAATCACATCATCGCATTTAACGGATACATAGCACCTTTGAAAAATAGAATAACTTATTTTATTAAAACACAGCGGAATTACTTAAACAAGTATTCAATAAAATATCTTCAATTAACTTATCAATTTGCTCAACCAATATAAAACAATTAAACAGCAACATCGTAAATGACATAAATTGTTTCCCCCCAGAGTGCTACGTATCAGAGCGACAAATGACTCGAGTAACGGCAACTAAATCTTCATACTCGAATACCTGCACGTTACCAATATAAAGGCAACGGCGAACAAGAGAAAAGGGTGAGATATCAAATCATATAAGTGAGTGCATAATAAATTGTATATTAGGATCCAGGCATATATAGTCATCACATCTCAAGTGTTAATATTGCTATACACTTCATGCTTTCACTAATTCACAAATCTCACATACTTTAAATCTCACAACAAGTTACCATAGATCATATTCACATCAATTACATATAAATCTCATTCATTTACTTTGCAAGCCAATTCACGATACATCACATGTATGAATCACAATTCTAGTCCTAAAACATCACCGCATATAAGTCATACATATAGTCACAAAACATTACATATAAGTCAAGAATCTAGTCACAAAACATCACATATAAATCACTTAAGACATGTTCAGTTAAGTGCATTCCCAAGTATTAATATCCTTATACTATTCACAAAATCATCAATTCACATTTTCACATACATCCATCATTCGTCACAACTATAAATCACATAAGACACATGGGACATGACTCATGTATATGCATGTGGTACCAATCGGAGCTTCAGCCCCCGTCACCAATTGCCATTTAGGCCGTCATGTTTGCCATAGTTTTCAGGCCGTCACAGAGTATGCATATGCAATGTGACTCGACAAACAAGACATATGCAACATACTCATCACAATCACACGTCACTGCGAGGCATACGCCTACATCACTGATAATTACCAATTATTAGAGGTAAGCCAACGTCACAATTAATCTTTCAATGTGTGGACCGTCCTTTCGGGCCATACCCCTCCGTGGGTGGGATACGTGAACTGACTCTTTTTTGTCGATCGGACGCTTTCGCGTCACTTTTGAAAAAGTTTACAGAGTCGCCACCGACCTTTTATTTTATCCAATGAAGGAAAGGTTTATAAAAGAAACAGAAAAAAGACCTTTGAGAGATTCTGGGTAAGGGGGTAGGTTATACAAAGGGAAGGTGTTAGCACCCTTTGTATCCATGGTTATCCATGGGCTCTTTAGTTTGCTTAGCTCATTTGCTTTACTTTTCAATTGATTCGGAATGCTTTACCTGTGTTTTTGAAATACCTTTGCAAATAGAATTTGTAATGATCCTTGTGCGGATATATACAAATGCTTGTTTATCTTTCGAAAGATGTTTTGAAAAGATCGTTAATTTTGTAATGATCCGTGTTTGGATGTATACAAAATATTGTCTTTTGGAAAATTCGTTTTAAAAAAAAAACAACAGTGTATGAGAATTTTGTTTGTTTTGATTTTGAGCAAGCAAACTAGGAGGTCTACCCTGAGTTAGGAGGTCTTTATCCTTGTTCCCTTTAAAAATCTATCCATTCGTCGGATATAAACAAAAGGTTCGATTTTGTACTCGAAACAGTAGAAATGTAACTTTGATTTTGAAAAGAGTGAAAAGGGGTTACCCTAGGAGGTGCAAATGTGATTGTGATTGAATTCAGATATTTATCTTTGAAGTTAGTGATCTGACGGTTCAGTTTTATCTTTGACATACACGCAGTTTATATGGGTGCTGGAAATTAAAATGCGGAAATGTAAAGTGCAGAAAGTAAATCTACGCTATTACATCGATTGTGCGGGAAATGTAAACTAGCCTATTTACATGAATTTGACATCCTATACATTTATCTAGGAATTTTAAATTGCAAGAAATAAAAGGCATATTTTTGTATTTTTTGTGATTTATTTTAAATATAATTAATGCATTATTAATTAATTTAAAATAAAGAAAAGATGGAAATATGATTAAACCTAGCAAATAAGTTTAAAAATATGTACAAAATGTTTGTTAATTGATTTTAGAACAAAACTAATTTTTTTGGAATTTTTGAAATTTGTTTTTGGATATTTTAAGTTAATTAAAACATAATTATGCAAATAATTATACAAATAATTAAAACTCAAAGATAAAATTATTCAAAATATGTACAAAATTAGTTTATAATATATAAACAATATTTTATATAAAGAACAATTTTTTTGGGATTTTTTGATTGGTTAGAATAATTAAAAAGCAAATATATAAATATATACTAATTAATTATGCAAAATATTGAAATTTTGAAGAAAAATAAAATATTTTTATTTCAGAAAATAATATATTATTTTAGAAGTCTAAAAATATTTTTTGTGTATTTTTTGGATTTTTGAAACTATTTTTAATCAATTTTGCAAAGAAATTAAAATAAAAATAGAAAATAAAATAGAAATAAAGGATACTGATCCTGTGTGGTTGTTTGTGAGGGAGCATGGTGCGCACGCGTGATCTGGAGCGTTAGATGATGTGACTGGAATGATCATGTGGTCACTGAAACGAGGGAGCATGATGCGTACATAGCCTGCAAAGCACTGAATCATATATTTAAAAAAAAACAAACGCGCGCAGGGCAGCCAATGAGAGGCTGCCACGAGTTCGTCTTCTTCCTCCGTCCGTTGGCTTAGGCCTGCAACTGTCACTAAAGGTTTTAGTGACGGTTTTTTGCTGTAGCTACATGTCCTGCAAAATAACGAATAGGGGTAAACCTAAACATAAATTTGGCGCGATGGTACCATTCAACTCGTTTTGTCCATGCGAATCTAATGGTGCTATTTAGAACCTCTAATTTAGCCTAATTTGGAAAGCCCTAATTTTGAAGCTATGAACCCTAAAATGGCAGTTTCGTTTATACGTGTCCAAACTTCAATTAAGTTTCCAGAAATGATCTACACCTCAAACCAAACTCAATAGTATGTCTACATCTTGTTAAACATGTGTGAATAACCAGATACGAATTGATTTTAGTTTGAACAAATTTTGACCTGTGTAGCTCGATTCAGTGAGCTTCAAGGCTTGTAATTGATTGAGATAGTTTCAGTGATGTTTAAGGAAGGTGTATGAATGCTTAGTTTGTATTGAAATGGACTGAAATTACAAATTCGAATTTGAGTTTTTCTTTGAATTTTTGAAGTGATTACAAGTGTTATATGCTATGCTATGCTTCTGAATTCGTGTCCCTTTTTGTTGTGGATGTATGATGCTTCTTTTATAGCCCAAAGGCTGCTTGGAAGTGAAGCAAGAAGCCTTGTTGCCTTTGTTGAAAGTTTGGTTTTTAAAATATTAAAAACCTTGAATTTTTGACCAATCCTTGACTCCATTCAATGCTCTTGCCTTGGGCATCAATTTTCTGCAGAAAAATGAAGACTTTGGAGGTGTGTCATACTTGGAGATCAAGCCATCAATTATCCATGCAATTTCCTTTAATTTTAATCTTAAAATAAGATAAAATTATGTCAAAAATGGATAATATAGATGTGGGCTTTGTCTTGGTCGTGGGAGGCCCATAGTAACATGGCAAAGATGTTTGGACCACAAAAACTTGGCATCTTTTGGAAAAAAAACATTTTTGAGCAATGTTGATTTCATGCATTTTCCCAAAATTTAGCCAACTTCAACAAGGTGTAAATCCTTCAATTTTTGTCATATGAAGGAGATCTTGCACTTTTTGGAAACCTCAAAGAGTCCTCTAACCAATGTCTTTGGTCTCATATCAAAATGATTTTTGGTTCTCCTTGTGTGTCCATTTGAAAAAAGTGTCTTTTTGTTGACTTTGAAAATGACCTGTAATGTCTTTGGCCATATTTTTCAAATGGTGAATGCTATGACCATGGGATCAATTGCATTTGAAAGATAATTGAATTTCCTTCAAAATGAGCTTTGGTTGACATTTTTTGGATGAAGGATGAGAGAGTTATGATCAGTCAAAGTTGAGTTGACTTTTCAGGCAAAAACCCTAATTTTGAATCTTAGGGTTTTGTTGATTTTTGATCTTTCCTTGATGAATTGTGATCATCCAATGATCAAATGTTGAATCCTTTGACAAAATATGGACTTTGACAAAAAATTTCATTTTTGACTGTCAGTTGACTTTTTTGGTCAAACGGGTCGTCTGTTGACTGTTTGAGCTGCTGACGGTGCGTCTGAGTGAATTGAAGTTTGAAAATTTGTATGATGGTACTTTGAGATGTATGGATGTATATGAAATCCATTTGAGCTCTCAAAACTTGTTGCTCCTGTTAAAACAAGAAAAACCCTGATTAGGGACTGTCTGTATAGGAGGCAGTTAAGCGTACCTGATTTTTGTGCAGTGTTGAGTTTCTGCTAATCATGTGATATTCAGAAGACTTCTAACACAAAAATCTTGGAAATTTGAATTGTGAATGATTGATTTGATTGATTGTACAAATCACTGAGAATTGTACTGTCAGCAGTTTTGTCTGTCAACTGACTGTTCGTGTACTGAAGCAGCAGTTAAAGTGAAAAATCAACTGTCAAAGTTAATTTTCTTTTCTTTTTTGTTGTTATTTTTGTCTTTGTTTTGTGTGAAGCATGAAAATTTATTTACATGACTTGTTAGAAACAGAAACATAATAAATAACTGATATTTACGGTATGCGGGCAAAATTACCGATAATAACCTGAAAATTGTTTACTGCACAGAAATAGAAATATTTGACTGGCAGAAAACACACAAGTTAAGATTTGATTTTTGAAAAAGAGATTTGAAAAGATTTTGAAAATAATGGAATATAGTACAAAAGTTAGTGGGAAACCAAAAACAATTGTTACCAGTATAGTGTGAGTTTCCTGCTTCTGCGCCTGCAAAAAGAGTTAACTCTGCATGATTGTGTTAGTACTATTTATCTGTAAATAAATAAATAGTATTTATGATGTAATGAACAGTATTTGGCGTTTGCGTAAGAATAAATTCCTCTGTAAGCCAAGCTACTGTATAAGAAAAGTTTCTGAAATTTAAGTACTTCATATGCTAGGATATTTGAAATAAAAATCCATGATTATATGAAACTCTTAATTTTCAGATTGGAGTTTTCTTGAAAAAAGATGTGGGCAAATTTTGGGGTATAACAGTTGCCCCTATTCAATCTTCTTAAACCTGAAGAGATTGTCTGAAATCTGAAGGTAGAAGATGATTGAATAATTAGATGCCCTGAAAATTTGCACTTACCTTGATCAGAAGAGATGTTGGAAGCTGCATTTGAATGTTGTCTGCGAAATGTTGTTGGTAGATTGAAACATTACCTGAGATGGGCTTTCGGATGCCACCTGGACAATGTGTTGATGGTTTGTTCATCAGAATGAATCTGTTGATTATATCTTGATGAAGGATTTGAAAGTTGATCATTGTGGAACCGTTTGAGGTATCACTTTAGATCTGCAATGTTAGATCGTTCTGGAACCGTCTGAGGTTTCGCCTTAGATCTGAAATGCTAGATCGTTCTGGAACCGTCGGAGGTATCGCCTTAGATCTGAAATGCTAGATCGTTCTGGAACCGTCTGAGGTATCGCCTTAGACTAGCAATGTTAGATGATAAATGAGTTGAGAATGAGAGTTCTTCAGAGTGAATCTTTGGTTTGATTGTATCTGAAAGGACTGCTTGTCTGAATAAGATTCAGGATGAACACTGCATGTGAGTGAGAACATCTTTGCTGAAGACATCTGTCTACCTGAAAAATCAAGTTAATAATATGCGATGTCTATGATGCATGTATGATATGAGATCCTCGAGCTAGAGGAGAAATATGCAAGTTATGTTGTGTATGAATATGCGTATGATGCATGATTGTGAATGTGAATATGAGTGTGAATGTGATGCATGGTTTATGCAGCTTAGAGCGTGTCAAGCTCCTGATTGGGAAAATAAATCCCAGCTTAGTCGTCAAGAAATGAAGGCATTGTGATTGGGAAAATAAATCCCTGCTAGCCATTTGGAAGTGAAGGCATCGTGGTTGTTGATGATCTTCTGTCTCGCTTGAGTACCCTGGGTTGGGGAAATTCTTTGAGAACCAGGATGTTCTATTGAAGGATCTTTGATTACTGCTCGGGGATGAACAGTAGTTTTGAGAGTTCGGACTGTGACGCCCTTTGAAGTGGGAATGAGGAAGATGCATAATCCTCCGATGCACTATCTGACCAAGTTCGGGTGCGGAGATCACACCTTCTGAAGATAGTAATCTGGAACAATCCTGCTGAGGAATAAGACTTCTTTCGAAAGAAAAATCTTTTTGAGGGATTTGTTGAGGAATGTGTCTCTCTTGGGGAAACTTCCTTCTGATGCTGGTTTAGGATGATGTCCAAATAATTGGGACATGTCCCGAATGCCATTCCTGTTTTTCCTGGTAAACATCAATCATATTCAAATGCACATGTTCATCCAAAATTATCATTGGGATGCTTGCGTATTCAAAACAGAAAAAATGAAAATGTTAGTTTTGAGCATAAGCTGCATTGATTTTTGAAAAGGTGCCGTGATAGGCGGATTAGTATAAGGAGACAACAATCCTAGAAGTAGGAAATTGTCAGAAAGTTTTGAAAAGTATTTATGAAAAGAAATAGCTATGTGAGAACGATCCAGTCAAGTTTCAATTCTGCTATTGCCAATCTGTCTTCGAGCATCTCATCCCTCACTTGTTGGAAGAAAGTGATTGGACTGATCGGTGTCTTTGAGGTGTTGAACCTTGTCGGTGAGTAGGCAGCTGAGCGGGACATAGTTGTATGCTTTATTCCCTAATTTTTGCCTAGGCTGCCCTTTCAGGTTTTCAGCCTACCGGGATTGTATTTGTTTTGTCTCTAATTTTTGCCTGGATCGCCCTTTCGGGTTTTCAATCCACCGAGACGCTCATTTTTGCCTAAGTTGCCCTTTCAGGTTTTCAACTTAGCGAGCTGTATATTTTTTTTTTTTAAGCAAAGTACTTTTTGACTATGTCCGCATTCACAGGGTGTGGGAAATCCTCGCCATCCATGGTGGTAAGCAACATGGCACCGCCGGAGAATATTTTCTTGATTATGAATGGTCCCTCGTAGGTGGGGGTCCATTTGCCTCTGGGATCACCTTGTGGTAAGATGATGCGTTTGATAACCAAGCCACCAGTTTGGTATGCTTGACTTTTGACTTTCTTGTTGAATGCTTTGATCATGCGCTTTTGGTATAGCTGGCCATGACAGATAGCTGCAAGTCTTTTCTCATCGATCAAGTGTATTTGGTCGAATCGAGTTTGAATCCAATCGTCTTCGTCTAGATCGGCTTCTTTCATGATCCTTAAGGAAGGAATCTGGATTTCGATTGGGAGAACTGCTTCCATACCGTAGACTAACGAGAATGGAGTTGCCCCTGTTGAAGTACGCGCAGATGTGCGATAACCATGAAGAGCAAAAGGTAACATCTCATGCCAGTCTTTGTAGGTTACTGTCATCTTTTGTATGATTTTCTTGATGTTTTTGTTGGCGGCTTCGACAGCGCCGTTCATCTTTGGTCGATATGGAGAAGAATTATGATGTTTGATCTGGAACTGCGTGCAGAGTTCAGTAATCATTTTGTTGTTTAGATTCGTGCCATTGTCAGTGATGATCCTTTCGGGGATGCCGTACCGACAAATGAGATTGTGCTTGATAAACCTGGCTACCACATTCTTGGTGACAGAAGCATATGAAGCTGCCTCTACCCACTTTGTGAAGTAGTCAATAGCGACCAGGATAAAGCGATGTCCGTTGGAAGCAGTAGGTTTGATTTCTCCAATCATATCAATACCCCACATTGCGAAAGGCCAAGGAGCCGTCAGAACGTTTAATGGAACTGGAGGTACATGCACTTTGTCGGCATATATCTGGCATTTGTGACAAGTTTTGGAATGATGATGGCAATCTGTCTCCATGGTAGACCAGTAGTAACCTGCTCTCAAGATCTTTTTAGCCATTGTATGTCCGTTGGAATGAGTACCGAAGGTACCATTGTGTATGTCTTCCATGATTTGTTCTGCTTCCTTCTTGTTTACACAACGAAGTAAAGTCGAGTCATGGTTGCGCTTGTACAAGATTCCATTGCTTAGGAAGAATTTGGAGGCAAATCTCCTTAGAAATTTTCTGTCGTTAATGGATGCCCCTTCAGGGTACTCCTGGGTTTCGAGATACCTTTGTATTTCATGGAACCATGGTTGGTCTTCCATTTGTTCGGTATCGATCTCATTGCAATAGGCTGGTTCGTCTTGCCTGTAAATGGTGATCATAGGAGCTTCGTCGTCCCAATTGACTTTGAACATGGATGACATGGTAGCTAAGGCATCAGCTAGTTGATTTTCTTCGCGTGGGATGTGTTCGAAAGTGATCTCCTCGAAGTAAGGAATCAAACTCAACACATGTTCTTTGTATGGAATTAGATTTGGGTGCTTTGTGTCCCATTCCCCTTTGACTTGGTAGATTACCAAGGCCGAGTCTCCGTAGACTTCAAGGAATTTGATTTTTAGATCAATTGCAGCTTTGAGACCCAGAATGCATGCTTCGTATTCGGCTATATTGTTGGTGCAATTGAAACACAATCTGGCGGTGAAGGGTGTATGACCTCCTGTGGGGGAAATGATCACAGCTCCGATGCCATTGCCGAGCGCATTAGAAGCTCCGTCAAAAACCATAGTCCATCGGGATCCTGGTTGTTTGTAGTCATTGACTAGCATAATGTCTTCGTCTGGGAAGTCAAAGTTCAATGCCTGATAATCATCTACTGCTTGATGAGCTAAATGATCAGCTACCACACTTCCTTTGATTGCTTTTTGCGAAGTGTATTGAATGTCATATTCTGTTAGGATCATTTGCCATCTTGCAATCCTTCCAGAGAGAGCAGGTTTTTCGAACACGTATTTGATTGGATCCATCTTGGAGATCAGGAAAGTGGTGTGATTTAGCATATACTGTCTTAGTCGGCGAGCCGCCCATGCTAAGGCACAGCAAGTTTTTTCGAGTAGTGAGTATCTTGTTTCACAATCGGTAAACTTTTTGCTAAGATAGTAGATTGCGTGCTCCTTTCGACCGGAATCGTCATGTTGTCCGAGTACACACCCCATTGAATCTTCTAACACAGTTAGGTACATTATCAGAGGTCTGCCTTCCACAGGAGGTAACAAGATTGGCGGTTTTTGAAGGTATTCTTTGATTTTATCAAAGGCTAACTGGCATTTGTCATTCCATCTTTCCACTTGATCTTTCTTCAGTAATTTGAAGATTGGCACACAAGTAGGAGTCATATGGGCAATGAATCTGGCTATGTAGTTTAGACGTCCCAAGAATCCTCTGACTTGTTTCTCGGTACGGGGTATAGGCATTTCTTGAATGGCTTTGACCTTGGCAGGATCAACCTCAATACCTTTACTGCTGACGATGAAACCTAAGAGTTTACCGGATCTTACTCCAAAGGTACACTTGTTCGGGTTCAGTCGCAATCTGTATTTCTTGAGTCTGTCAAACAGCTTGTGTAAATGACTCAAATGTTCTTCTTCGGTGTTGGATTTTGCGATCATGTCATCGACATACACCTCTATTTCCTGATGAATCATATCATGAAATAGTGTTACCATTGCTCGTTGGTAGGTAGCTCCAGCATTTTTTAGACCAAAGGGCATTACTTTGTAACAAAAGGTTCCCCAGGGAGTTGTGAAGGTTGTTTTTTCCATGTCTTCGGGTGCCATCTTGATTTGATTGTACCCTGAGAATCCGTCCATAAAGGAGAATACCTTGCATTGTGCGGTATTGTCAACTAGTACATCGATGTGCGGTAAAGGGAAATCATCTTTAGGGCTTGCCCGGTTCAGATCTCTGTAGTCTACACACATTCTGACTTTCCCGTCTTTTTTGGGTACAGGCACGATGTTAGCTATCCAAGGAGGATAACTTACAACTTTTAGGAATCCGGCATTGAATTGTTTTTCAACCTCGTCTTTGATCTTTTTTGACATATCAGGCTTACTCCTTCGCAGTCTCTGTTTGACCGGAGTGCTTCCTTCTTTGATTGGCAGGCGATGAACTACAATGTCCGTGTCAAGGCCAGGCATATCTTGATAAGACCAGGCGAATATCTCGGCGTAGTCTTGCAACAATTGAATCAGTCTTTGCTTGACACTGTTTTCTAAGTCAGCCCCAATTCTGACCTCTTTCTTTTCTTCGTCACTGCCCAAGTTGATGACCTCAATCGGCTCCTCATGAGGCTGTATGGCTTTTTCTTCTTGTTCTAGAAGTCTTGCAATTTCTCTTGGCACTTCACAATCTTCCTCACTTTCGTCCTCAGTTTGGTAGATCGGATTTTCAAAGTCATGACGGGCAATAGCAGAGTCGTTATTGACTGGATCCAGCGTGTATGTGAATCTGCATGGTAGATATGTGAGTGTGTATGAAGAGAAAAACATAGCTATTTGAAAGCGAATAAAGAAAGAAAAAGGATCACAAAATTTTGAACATGCAAGCATCCCATGATTTTATTGAATGCACATAATCATGATATGACAAACCCTTTTTATAGAAGGACCGTTGTGCTAAGGCACACGGCTTTCAAGCTCATGGTTCGATTGTTCAGGAACCACTTTTATCTTTGCACAAAGAAAACAGGAAATGGCATTTACTCCTGATCAAAGGAGATCACATCCTCTGCTTTCCAGTTGTTCAATCAGGGAGCACCCAGCTGTTCCAGTTGCAGTTGTTCTTTTCGTCTTCCGTAGCATTGATTCCGCTAGTGGGAAAATGCGTAGGTAATTCCTCAGGATAAGTTGGATGATTTGTTGGATATGAGAATCCAGGTGGAGGTCCCTCTATTGGCTGAGCGAGATGCTCGATAAGGCCGTCCCATGCAGTAGGAATGATGTTTTGAATAGAGACTTGTGCATCCTGATAAGGAGTGTACTGTGACAGAAAATAACCTTCGTTGTTTGGCATCTTCCTGGCTTCTTCAAGAGCGAAGTTGTCGTCGTACTGTTCGTCCCATCCAGTCGGGACAATGTCTTTGATGGGAGTTGAAAAGCTCGGAGGAGCGGAATATTTCACCATATAGTCGTATTTGCCGCTGGGTTCTCCTAGCGTGTCCCATACTTCTTTGGGTGGATTTTGATATTGCTGAGTGACGGGACTTGTGATACTTCCGTCATTTTGATTACCCTCTTCTGTTGGAGTAAGATCTTCCAGAGCAATGTAAGAATTCTGAGGTGTGATATACTGGTAGTTGTAACCGTCATTTGGTCCTCCCACAGCATCCCACATTCCCATGGTAATGGGTGGAATTTCGTCTGGATATGGCTGAATGATGTGGTTCAAGTATGTCCCTTCATCATCAATGGCGTTTACTTCTTGGCTGGCGAAGTGTGATATTAACCCTTCAGAGCGAGGATTTTGATCATTCTTTTGATTTTCACCATTATAGCCCAGACCTAGCTTGTCGGACTTGTAGGGTATATCAGGGAGTTGTCCCCATACTGTGCGATCACCCTGTTCAATCATGGCTTTGGCATCTTTGAGAGAAGCCATAGTTGTAGCTGGAGTAGCAGGAATATGCTTGGTGGTAGAGATATCTGGAGATACAACCTCAAAAGCTTGATACGGAGTTTCGATGGATTCGCCCTCCATCTCAACATACTTGTCGTTGCTCAAGTGACTGACCATATATTCTTCTTCGCCATAGACTGTGACAACCTTTCCTTTTACTGGGTATTTTAACTTCTGATGCAGGGTAGAAGTTACAGCGTTTGCCCCATGTATCCAAGGGCGTCCTAGTAAACAGGAGTATGTTGGAAGAACGTCTATTACGGAAAAGATAACATCGAAAGTTTGAGAGCCCACTCTGATTGGGAGCTTAACTTCTCCGTACACCGTTCTTGTTGACCCATCGAAGGCTCTTACAACCACATCACTTGGTTGTAGCACAACTCCTTTGAAGTCAAGTTTTTCCAGTATTACCTTTGGTAACACGTTTAGAGAGGAACCATTGTCTATTAGCACATGAGACAGAGTGGTGCCGTTGCATTCGATAGAGATGTGCAGGGCCTTGTTGTGATTTCTTCCAGCAGGAGTTAGATCCACATCAGAGAAACCAAGACCATTGGGCACTGTAAGACTGGCGACACAATTCTCAAATTGGTCGATTGGGATTTCTTGAGGCACATGCGCAGCTTGAAGGAACTTCATTAGAGCTTTAGCATGAGCTTCTGAATATTTTAGCAGAGATAACATTGAGATTTTTGAAGCAGTATGCCCCAGTTGTTCGACAATATTGTAATCACTTTTGCAGATGATTTTCAATATTTCGTCCATCTCTTGCTTTGATGGATCCTCAGCAGTGATCTCTACCGGATTTTGAACTGGTTCGATCAGTGGCTCTTTGCCTCGAGTGTTGATATCTGGAATAGGAATTGGAACCTGGATTGGACTAGCAGCAATATTTGGAGAAATTTCTGGTGAAAAGATTCTTCCACTTCTCGTGATCTTGCTAGTGCCTGCAATGTTACTTACAGCTGAAGTAGTTAGTGTTGCGTCCTCTTTAGTCGAGGGATCCTGCTTAACTCCATGAATGTAAACATTAGTGTCATATCCCCATGGGACAGCTTTGTCTGAGGAGTATGGAAATGGAGTTGGTCTAGCAATGACTACTGATGCCACTTTGAGTGTAGCAGAAAGTTTGAATGGAGCCTTGGTAGAGATTTTGAATGGTAAGCTGGAGATCACTGAGACGTCTTCCATTCTTATCCCGTTGGCAAAGACTTTGCCCAACATGTCCATAGAAGGGAGCCTCTCAAACATAATGATACGGCGATCCATGTGTTTTTGAATTCCCATCTTTAGATTTTCACAACCATTGGGTTGGCGTGAGCAATAAAAGCAGTCGGGATCACAACCTGGAAAGTAACCAGCTTGGATGAACTTTCTTTTGACTTCGAGGAGTGGAATTGATACTTCGTTCACATCATAAATGTAAATTGTGTCTATGATAGCATTAACAGTTTTGTCATGCTTTGGCATAGGTGCTGTGATGACATTTGGAGTTTCTGGAGGATCGAACTCAATTTCTCCAGCATCTATCATGTCTTGGATTTTATTTTTCAGGGCCCAGCAGTGATCTGCGTCATGTCCTGGACAGTTTGAATGATAGGCACATGTTGCATCAGGGCGATAATTCAGAGAAGAAGTATTGACATTCTTCGGAGGACCCCTTAATGTGATCAGATCCGCTTTAAGCAAGTGCTGCAATGCCTGAGAGATTGGCATGTTGATTTTAGTGAAATTTCTTCTTGGTGCATCTGGTCGATGCGTATATTTTGGCTGTTGATCTTTTTGAGGTGCAGATGCGGAGATCATAACTGCCCCTACAGATTGATGCTGATCACTTTTGTGACTTGTCTGAATTTGCGCTGTATTGACCTCATTTCTGATGGGCCTTTTTGTAGTACCAGAGGAGGATCCTACTTGAATTTTTCCATTTCGAATGCCACTTTCGACACGTTCTCCGGTCAGTATTAGGTCAGTGAAACCTGATGATGAACTTCCCAGCAAATGGCTATAGAAAGGGCCAGTTAAAGTGCCCATGAACATGTCAACTAGTTCGCGATCAGATAAGGGTGGTTGAACCCTTCCAGCCATATCTCTCCACTTTTGTGCATACTCTTTGAAACTTTCTTTTGGTCCCATAGACATGCCTCGCAATTGAGTACGAGTGGGTGTAAGATCAGCATTGTATTGGTACTGTTTGTAAAAAGCAGCAGCTAATTCTTCCCAAGTATGAACCTTGGTATTTTCTAGCTGGTAGTACCATTCGAGTTGTGTACCTGACAGACTTTCTTGGAAAAAGTGAATCCACAATTTGTTATCTGTTGTATGAGGTTGTATCTTCCTCACATAAGATCTCAAATGTAGTTTTGGACAAGAAACTCCATCATACTTTGCAAAGGTTGGAACTTTGAATTTTGGAGGGATAACAACATCCGACACGAGTCCCAGATCATTGAAATCTAAGCCAGGTATTTTTTGTATTTCCATAGCTTTCATACGATCCTCCAACTGTTGGTATTTTTCATCATCAGGTTCGTCCCCAGAGTGATCATCTCCTTCATTTGAAGAGAGAGAGGGTTTAGCAGAACCCTGGTTGCTTTGATTGTCTTCTTGTTCATCATCACCGACTGTTTCAGGGATCGGTGGCTTTGTGAACTTTTTGACTGGAATTTTGATCTTTCTTCTCAGGTGACTCACACCTACAGATCCTTTAGGCTTCTTTTTCTTCTTGAGTATCAGGGCTTTCAGCTCTTGTTGCCCCTTTGCCAGTTCCAGAATTGCCACTTGAACTTGGGCATTCTGTACTTCGAGATTCTTGATACTCATTTCAGATTCCATCTCTTCTGACTGAAATAAACAGCGAGAAGATGAGAAATCCGTCATGTGAACCTGTTATGCAATGTGTATGACTGGATGCCATGTATGCAATGTGTATGCAATGTATATGAATGCAATGTATGAAATGCAATGTATGAAATGCAATGTGTATGCAATGCATGTGAATGCATGTGTGCAATGTTTTCAAGGATCATAGAGTCTAGATTTGTTAAAGAAGCAACAAACGTTAGTTAATCAATTTATTCTTTTTTCTTTGCCTCATTTGGGCTTACAAGACAGAAAATAAAATAAATGATCTTTCAGGTCTCCCGTGGACGCTTTCTCTTTGCCCCCAGGAATGCGTTGATTCTTTGTTCTTCTTGAAGCTGTCTGGTGAGCTCGAATAGCCTTCTCTCATAGTCCTGACAGTGTTCTTTGAAGGTGTCTCTTTCCTCTTTGAGTTGAACCCAGGATTTTTGCAACTCTTCCAAGTCAGTTGGCATATCCGGGTGTAGAATAACTTGAGGTTCGTAACCTTCGACTTCTGATTCGATAGTCACAGGTAGAACAGCGGGATAGGGCATCATGAGTTTTTGAGCATGAGTACGCACCCATCTGAGGTAAAGTTCCATAGGAATAGAATTCCATTGCCCCAGAGTTTTGCTTTCTATTCTATAGACACTGTCCCAAGCCTGTATGAATCTTCGTCGGTGTCTGTGAGAATCATTCTCGTAATCAAACACAATGCCACGGATAATCATGTCATGAGGACCGTTGCTTCTTGCATATCCGAATTGGCGTAGAGCTAGAGAGGGATTGTAAGTGATACCTCCTTTAATGCCAAGGAGTGGCACATTAGGGTATTCTCCACAATGATCAATGATAGTAATGTCTCTTTGAAAGAAGTTGTTCCATCGGATATCTGAATGAGATAAAGACATGATTCTGTAAGACCATTGCATTCTTTGTTCATTTCTCAACACTGATCGGGGAAGATGAAATGTAAACCACCTAGCCAGTAGTGGTATACAGCACATGAGAGTTCCTCGCTTCTTCGTGGTACGAGTGTGTAGAGAGTGTAGGATGTCTCCCAGCAATGTTGGTACCGGGTTGCGAATTAGGAAAAGGTTGATGATGTGTACACTTATGAACTGGTCGGAATTAGGGAACAAAACCAACCCATAGATCAAAAGAGCCATAACTTCTTCAAAAGCTGGATAACTTTTGTTTTCTAGCAGTAGTCGAGCCTTTTCCAGTAAGAATTTGGCAAGCAAACCCTCAACTCCACTCTTTGTTTCCCAATTGGATTTGATTTCTGACTTTTGCAGATGTAAAGCAGCAGCAATGACTTCAGGTTTTGGTTTTCTTTCTAAACCAGTGAAAGGTAATTGATCTCGGATTGGTAATCCAATTAATTCAGAGAATTCTTCCAAAGTGGGTACCAACTGGTAATCAGGAAATGTGAAGCAATGATGTTCAGGGTCGAAGAACTGGAACAGGACCCGTATCATGTCTTCTTCAAACTTTGAGGTAACCAAATGGAGTAGGTGACCATGCTTTTCAGTGAATTGAGCATTCCTGGGGAATTCTGCTACCAAGACTTTGAGTTCAGATGGCACCGTTGAGATATTGATTCGGATGTAATCTCTGGTGGCGGGAGCCATTACCTGCAAAAACAAAAGTAAACTCTTTGATCCTTGAAATGTGTAGTGAAAAATGATGTGTTTATGATGCAAACATGTGGCACACAAAAACAAATCAAACAATAGCCTTAGGTTTAAAGGCTTGCATGAGGTTGATAGGTGATACCCTCCCCTCTGAAGTTGAGTTGGTTGAAAACCTGTCCTAGAATAGTATTCGGGTTCTATGATCCTTGGAGACAACATCTCAATACGGCGCTCGGACGGCCGATCAAGAATATTCCTCGAGGATAACTAGCTTCGATCAATTTCAAAGCTAACCACTTAACAGGCCACAAGTCAAGTTCAACTAAAAGGTTCTAAGACAAATTAGTGTTAATGACACTTCGGAAGCCTAATATACTCCTTGATCGCTTTCAAGGGACATCAGTATAAACCAAAGTATCACACTAACGATGACTACCAGATCAACCGTATCGGTACATGCCGTACAGTTTCCTTGGTCTATTGTCATATACTTAAGGTATCTCGAGATTCGGGTTAGAATCTTTCACACAAGCAAAGTACCCAAGCAAACCTGTGAAAAGTAAAGCAATCAGATCAAACAATTGAAAACATCGAAATGATCTATACTCTAAAGGTAACCCCTTTTGAAAACATTTTGAATTTGTATTCCCCAGCAGAGTCGCCAGTTCTGTGGACCGTCCTTTCGGGCCATACCCCTCCGTGGGTGGGATACGTGAACTGACTCTTTTTTGTCGATCGGACGCTTTCGCGTCACTTTTGAAAAAGTTTACAGAGTCGCCACCGACCTTTTATTTTATCCAATGAAGGAAAGGTTTATAAAAGAAACAGAAAAAAGACCTTTGAGAGATTCTGGGTAAGGGGGTAGGTTATACAAAGGGAAGGTGTTAGCACCCTTTGTATCCATGGTTATCCATGGGCTCTTTAGTTTGCTTAGCTCATTTGCTTTACTTTTCAATTGATTCGGAATGCTTTACCTGTGTTTTTGAAATACCTTTGCAAATAGAATTTGTAATGATCCTTGTGCGGATATATACAAATGCTTGTTTATCTTTCGAAAGATGTTTTGAAAAGATCGTTAATTTTGTAATGATCCGTGTTTGGATGTATACAAAATATTGTCTTTTGGAAAATTCGTTTTAAAAAAAAACAACAGTGTATGAGAATTTTGTTTGTTTTGATTTTGAGCAAGCAAACTAGGAGGTCTACCCTGAGTTAGGAGGTCTTTATCCTTGTTCCCTTTAAAAATCTATCCATTCGTCGGATATAAACAAAAGGTTCGATTTTGTACTCGAAACAGTAGAAATGTAACTTTGATTTTGAAAAGAGTGAAAAGGGGTTACCCTAGGAGGTGCAAATGTGATTGTGATTGAATTCAGATATTTATCTTTGAAGTTAGTGATCTGACGGTTCAGTTTTATCTTTGACATACACGCAGTTTATATGGGTGCTGGAAATTAAAATGCGGAAATGTAAAGTGCAGAAAGTAAATCTACGCTATTACATCGATTGTGCGGGAAATGTAAACTAGCCTATTTACATGAATTTGACATCCTATACATTTATCTAGGAATTTTAAATTGCAAGAAATAAAAGGCATATTTTTGTATTTTTTGTGATTTATTTTAAATATAATTAATGCATTATTAATTAATTTAAAATAAAGAAAAGATGGAAATATGATTAAACCTAGCAAATAAGTTTAAAAATATGTACAAAATGTTTGTTAATTGATTTTAGAACAAAACTAATTTTTTTGGAATTTTTGAAATTTGTTTTTGGATATTTTAAGTTAATTAAAACATAATTATGCAAATAATTATACAAATAATTAAAACTCAAAGATAAAATTATTCAAAATATGTACAAAATTAGTTTATAATATATAAACAATATTTTATATAAAGAACAATTTTTTTGGGATTTTTTGATTGGTTAGAATAATTAAAAAGCAAATATATAAATATATACTAATTAATTATGCAAAATATTGAAATTTTGAAGAAAAATAAAATATTTTTATTTCAGAAAATAATATATTATTTTAGAAGTCTAAAAATATTTTTTGTGTATTTTTTGGATTTTTGAAACTATTTTTAATCAATTTTGCAAAGAAATTAAAATAAAAATAGAAAATAAAATAGAAATAAAGGATACTGATCCTGTGTGGTTGTTTGTGAGGGAGCATGGTGCGCACGCGTGATCTGGAGCGTTAGATGATGTGACTGGAATGATCATGTGGTCACTGAAACGAGGGAGCATGATGCGTACATAGCCTGCAAAGCACTGAATCATATATTTAAAAAAAAAACAAACGCGCGCAGGGCAGCCAATGAGAGGCTGCCACGAGTTCGTCTTCTTCCTCCGTCCGTTGGCTTAGGCCTGCAACTGTCACTAAAGGTTTTAGTGACGGTTTTTTGCTGTAGCTACATGTCCTGCAAAATAACGAATAGGGGTAAACCTAAACATAAATTTGGCGCGATGGTACCATTCAACTCGTTTTGTCCATGCGAATCTAATGGTGCTATTTAGAACCTCTAATTTAGCCTAATTTGGAAAGCCCTAATTTTGAAGCTATGAACCCTAAAATGGCAGTTTCGTTTATACGTGTCCAAACTTCAATTAAGTTTCCAGAAATGATCTACACCTCAAACCAAACTCAATAGTATGTCTACATCTTGTTAAACATGTGTGAATAACCAGATACGAATTGATTTTAGTTTGAACAAATTTTGACCTGTGTAGCTCGATTCAGTGAGCTTCAAGGCTTGTAATTGATTGAGATAGTTTCAGTGATGTTTAAGGAAGGTGTATGAATGCTTAGTTTGTATTGAAATGGACTGAAATTACAAATTCGAATTTGAGTTTTTCTTTGAATTTTTGAAGTGATTACAAGTGTTATATGCTATGCTATGCTTCTGAATTCGTGTCCCTTTTTGTTGTGGATGTATGATGCTTCTTTTATAGCCCAAAGGCTGCTTGGAAGTGAAGCAAGAAGCCTTGTTGCCTTTGTTGAAAGTTTGGTTTTTAAAATATTAAAAACCTTGAATTTTTGACCAATCCTTGACTCCATTCAATGCTCTTGCCTTGGGCATCAATTTTCTGCAGAAAAATGAAGACTTTGGAGGTGTGTCATACTTGGAGATCAAGCCATCAATTATCCATGCAATTTCCTTTAATTTTAATCTTAAAATAAGATAAAATTATGTCAAAAATGGATAATATAGATGTGGGCTTTGTCTTGGTCGTGGGAGGCCCATAGTAACATGGCAAAGATGTTTGGACCACAAAAACTTGGCATCTTTTGGAAAAAAAACATTTTTGAGCAATGTTGATTTCATGCATTTTCCCAAAATTTAGCCAACTTCAACAAGGTGTAAATCCTTCAATTTTTGTCATATGAAGGAGATCTTGCACTTTTTGGAAACCTCAAAGAGTCCTCTAACCAATGTCTTTGGTCTCATATCAAAATGATTTTTGGTTCTCCTTGTGTGTCCATTTGAAAAAAGTGTCTTTTTGTTGACTTTGAAAATGACCTGTAATGTCTTTGGCCATATTTTTCAAATGGTGAATGCTATGACCATGGGATCAATTGCATTTGAAAGATAATTGAATTTCCTTCAAAATGAGCTTTGGTTGACATTTTTTGGATGAAGGATGAGAGAGTTATGATCAGTCAAAGTTGAGTTGACTTTTCAGGCAAAAACCCTAATTTTGAATCTTAGGGTTTTGTTGATTTTTGATCTTTCCTTGATGAATTGTGATCATCCAATGATCAAATGTTGAATCCTTTGACAAAATATGGACTTTGACAAAAAATTTCATTTTTGACTGTCAGTTGACTTTTTTGGTCAAACGGGTCGTCTGTTGACTGTTTGAGCTGCTGACGGTGCGTCTGAGTGAATTGAAGTTTGAAAATTTGTATGATGGTACTTTGAGATGTATGGATGTATATGAAATCCATTTGAGCTCTCAAAACTTGTTGCTCCTGTTAAAACAAGAAAAACCCTGATTAGGGACTGTCTGTATAGGAGGCAGTTAAGCGTACCTGATTTTTGTGCAGTGTTGAGTTTCTGCTAATCATGTGATATTCAGAAGACTTCTAACACAAAAATCTTGGAAATTTGAATTGTGAATGATTGATTTGATTGATTGTACAAATCACTGAGAATTGTACTGTCAGCAGTTTTGTCTGTCAACTGACTGTTCGTGTACTGAAGCAGCAGTTAAAGTGAAAAATCAACTGTCAAAGTTAATTTTCTTTTCTTTTTTGTTGTTATTTTTGTCTTTGTTTTGTGTGAAGCATGAAAATTTATTTACATGACTTGTTAGAAACAGAAACATAATAAATAACTGATATTTACGGTATGCGGGCAAAATTACCGATAATAACCTGAAAATTGTTTACTGCACAGAAATAGAAATATTTGACTGGCAGAAAACACACAAGTTAAGATTTGATTTTTGAAAAAGAGATTTGAAAAGATTTTGAAAATAATGGAATATAGTACAAAAGTTAGTGGGAAACCAAAAACAATTGTTACCAGTATAGTGTGAGTTTCCTGCTTCTGCGCCTGCAAAAAGAGTTAACTCTGCATGATTGTGTTAGTACTATTTATCTGTAAATAAATAAATAGTATTTATGATGTAATGAACAGTATTTGGCGTTTGCGTAAGAATAAATTCCTCTGTAAGCCAAGCTACTGTATAAGAAAAGTTTCTGAAATTTAAGTACTTCATATGCTAGGATATTTGAAATAAAAATCCATGATTATATGAAACTCTTAATTTTCAGATTGGAGTTTTCTTGAAAAAAGATGTGGGCAAATTTTGGGGTATAACACAATGTCACATAGTAACCAAATCATCATGATATCATCATGCTTCGATAAGTCACGACAAACATATAGCTTCAAATATTAGCAAAGTCATCATCGTGTTTCGGTATATCACAACAAATCAACACATTAAGTCAATTCACATTAGTCTCATAATTCTCTATAAATTAGTCGATTTATTAACTCACTAACCCACTATCAACTAACCAAAATCATTCACCTAATATTCTCTAATTAATCAGATATATCCTGCGTCACTACCGGTTATCTAATTTCTGGTTAAATCCTTAACATTCACAACTTTACGAGTTTTCGGGTTATACTCCCAAGTTACTAAAAACACAACTCAACCGGTTAATTCGGATACAATTCTATTCTTTACCGGTTATTCGATTCGTTCGATTAAATATTCAAGATATCGTAATTTAACGGTAAACCGAATATTTAATCTAAGTTCAAGTTTATTCCAATTTTGGCCGGCAATATCTTTAAAGTTCCTTCCTTCATCAACATTCATGAGTTTGAGGTATTGAAGAGGTTCAAAGTCACTATTCAACCTCCTCCCGCTCCGAAAATTGTTGAAGTCATTTGGAAGCCGCCCCCGTGGGATTGGATAAAAATTAATTGTGATGGCGCTTCGCAAGGCAATCCCGGGCCCTCGGCGTGTGGAGGAATTGCTAGAGATTATGATGGTAGGTTCCTTGGAGCCTTTGCTTGTTATATAGGTGACTCTAACTCTCTCATTTCCGAACTCACCGGAGCTATGTTAGCTATTGAGTTCGCCCATGAGAAGGGTTGGAACAAGATTTGGCTGGAATCAGATTCTTTAGCAGTTGTGCGTGCCTTCTCTCCCCCGTACTGTGTTCCGTGGCATCTCCGTACAAGATGGCTTAATTGTGTTAATATTACGGTTAGCATCTCTTTTTTGGTTTCTCATATTTTCCGTGAAGGAAATAGCTGTGCGGATTCTCTGGCGAATATAGGGCTAACTACTTCTGATTACACTAATTATAGTAGCATTCCTAGTTTTTTAAGGGCAGATTTTGTAAAGAATAGGCTTGGTTTGCCTTTCTTTAGATTTAGTAGTTCTTGAGAGGGTTTTGGTTTATGTCCCCCCTCATTTTTGTACCAGTTTCTTTGGTTTATTTATAACGTTATTCAAAAAAAAAAATCCAATTAAATAGGCTTATAGAACATTAATCTATTCATTAATTAATCGACTAATTAATATCACAATTTCGACAAAAGAACACCGCCATGTTAATGTACTAATTAAACTTAGCTACCACGTAAATTTCCATCACATTCCAGTCAACTAATTATACCGCTTAATCCGACTATTTCGATTAAACGGGACTGTTTTACAATTCACAATGTTCCATAATGCAACTGTTACATACTATATTTTGTTTCTTACTATATTATAGTTCATTCCATTTCTTTAAATAATAGTATAATTCTTTAAATAATAGTATAATAAAAAAAATGTGGAACAAAATGAGAACAAGTGACAAAAGAAAGTAATATATATGACGTAGAAGCGTCGCCGACAATCAAAGTCATAACAATGCCGCCGTCCAAACTATAGACACCCTAGGGCCCACGTTTCTAAACACAGAGACTAGTGTTCTAAATCTCTCACTCCCTCATTTCATACCCACTTCACAGACTTCCTTAACACCCATACAATAGCAATGTATTATTACGGTTCTATAGTATTTCTAGTTCCTTATAACGTTATTCAATCGAACAATAGTAAATAACAGAAAGCAACATTTTCAATTTTATGATATTCATGGTAGATTCATAATTTCCAGCAACAATCAACACAAGATAATGCAATAAATCTACCCACTCAATCCCCACATACAATTGTTCATAAGCCCCATTATAGGAAGAGAACCCCACCCTTACTTTATCAATGGAAGCAACTCAATGGGTCTCTTATTGCACCTTCAATTGACCCCATGGATAGAAATCTCCAAGCTTCTTCTTCTCCAAAACTTGCCTCTTTCTCTTCTATTCTTGTTTCTTCATTATGACAACTCTCCTCTTTCTACATCTCTAAAACCCTAATATGAAACTAATTGGGCTTAGAGTTTAAACTTTCTCTTTATTTAATATCCTCCAAAATCAATTTAGGCCCAATAAGATATATAACTCAAATAATCAATTATATCACCTTTAATTAATATTCCAACAATATAATAAATTCCGACTTGTAAATAATATTATTCTTAATATTATTCTTCGACCATCCGACTAGAAATCCAACTTTTACTTAATAAATTCAAAAACGTTTCTTAAAATAACACCGATAATCCAAATTCGACCAATATATCATATTTCCGGTCTAATCTTAATTACTCAGAAAATTCCCAAAACTTCAAATATTATTCCAATAATATTTCTAATACTGAAAATATCAAAACTCTTGATTAAATATCGATCCGCTATCCCGAACTAATACCGACGAAATCGTCCCAAAATACGAAAACTTCACTAAACACTCCAAACGTCTAGATTAAGCGAATAATCGAATTTCCGGGCGTTACAAAGTTCTCAAAGCTTGTTACAAAAAACATGGATTGAGTACCGCCTGAAGAAAATTATACGCCAATTGGGCCTTACGACAAATAGAGAAGAGGATTCCTACTAAATTCGTAAAAATTACAATTGAGTTGTATAATTTTCCCAACAAAAGACCAACGTTAAACCAAGGCTTTCACCCCCCAAATTATGTCGGAGATGTTCCAAGTATCCCCCCTAAAAATGATACCATTACGAACCATCCATAATTGCCACATCACAGCCAACCACACCACATCCTCCTTTCCCTTTCGGACTTTAGCCTTCTTTCCGAAATTGTACCACCTCATAAAGCTTTCCTTGATGTCCCCTGCTTTATAGTTGTCGAATCCAATCCAATCGGCTATATCCATCCAAACTAAATCAATATTTTGACATAACAGAAATATATGGGTCGAATCTTCTTCTTTAAGGCAGCAGTAAACCCAAGAAGAATTGGAAAAAAGTAAAATACCTTTATGAGATAGTGCGTCTCTCGTCAGAAGTTTATTAATAAAGCTACGCCATCCAAAAGTTTTAATTTTCATCGGAACCTCTGTCTTCCAAAAAATCGGTAAAACTTTATCAAACTCACCCGACGGACCGCAAGGAACGCACATAGTATTTAAAATACAATAACAACTTTTAACTGAAAACTTACCATCCTGTTCATGAAGCCAATTCACCTTGTCGGCACTGTTTAGGTCGAGAACAACACCAAGAAGATCCTGCTTCAGTCGCTCCAGCATATCAGCAAAAATGCTGCTCGCAGACAAGCCTTGTTGCGTTTGAACCACTGCAATGGGCAAAACAACAGGCGATACCTGCCGAAGTTACCCCATGCCCAAACACCGTTGTGCCAACCTCCCATGAGGGCCACCGATACATCCTGCTAATGCGAAACATTATATAACAGAGGGTATAGATCTTTTAGAGGTCCCCGAGTCGTCCAATTGGAATGCCAAAAGGAAGTGATGCCACTGTTTCCCACCGAATACAAACAGTTGGAATTGAAGAAACCTAAAGAGTTAACCGATTCCAAGGACAAAATATCTCTCCACCAGTACGACTTGGCAGCCTCCCCCTTTCGTTTATCTCCCTTGTGAGCCACACTAAGATTAACATCTCTGTATCTCGCTTTCAACACACCATACCACAAAGATTCGGGGCTGTCTAAAATCCTCCATTTCCATTTGCATAAAAGCGCCGAATTAAAGTCTTCGATCCTTCTACCCCTAAACCTCCCTTCTCTATCGGGAGGCAAACCGTTTCTCAACTAACCCAATGAATGCACCTTTTCTCTTTCGTTCCACCCCATAAAAAATTGCTTTGAATTCGATTTATTTCCTTAATAATTTTCTTTGGTGCCTTGTAAAATGATAGAAAGAATATAGCTAAGCTACCAAGAACCGCCTTAATGAGAGTAACTCTACCTCCGAAGCTAAGAAATCTCCCTTTCCAACTTGCTAATCTCTTCTTTACTTTCTTCAACAAAGGTTCCCAAGTAGCAATTCTTCTAGGATTGCTACCGATCGGTATACCCAAAAAATTAAGCTCTTTTCCTTCTCGCCTACATCCGAGAAAATTAGTGGCAATCTCCAAGAAATTAGAACTAATGTTGATCCCAATTAGTTTACTTTTATGGAAGTTTATGCCTAACCCGGATATCATTTCGAAAGCTCTCAAAACCGATTTGATAGCCCAAAGGTGAGTCCAACTACCATCTCCCACCAATAGCGTATCATCTGCGAATTGAAGAACATCTATGAAGCACCACAGAACGCAAATCCCGCAAAATCGCCATTTTCCACCGCTTTATTCACTAAACCCTTTCACTACAATGACAAAAAGAAAAGGATAAATAGGACCGCCTTGCCTCAATCCCCTCTCCACCTTGAGTTCTTTTGTGGGACTCCCGTTCACCATAACCGACATGTGGCTCGTAAAAACTAGCGCATTCATCCACCTTATCCAATTTTCTCCAAAGCCCATTCTGATCATCATGGATCAAAGGAAATCCCAATTACTCTTATCGTACGCTTTCTCGAAATCTACTTTAAAAAGTAAGCAACCTTTTTTTTCCTTGGTAGCATAGTCAACCATTTCGTTCGCCATTAGAACCCCGTCCAATAATTGTCTCTCGGGAACGAAAGCACTTTGAATATTAAAAATAACCTTTCCTATCACCTTTTTTATTCTCCCCGCCAAAGCTTTCGAGATAATCTTATGAATGCAATCAACCAAGCAAATTGGCCTATAATCGTCTAAGCCTAACGGATTGTTAAACTTAGGGATCAAAGCCAAGAAGGATGAGGTTGTACATTTTGAGAGAACGGACCCGGAATGAAAATCCCTAAAACAAGATATGACATCCTTTTTAACAAACTCCACACCGCTTCTTTGATTTCACTTTCCTCGAAAGGTAATTCAAGAGAGGTCTTGTCTTCATCATTTAGGATTTTGAAAATATCCCCTTCAAGGACCGGTCTCCTTGAATTTTGTCTCAAAATGTTCAAATACCGCCTCCTTTACTTCCTCCGCCTTACTAAGTAACCCGGTAGACGTAGAAATTGGACCGAGGAAATTGCATCGTAATCCCCCCTTCACGACCGCGTGAAAATACTTACTATTATCATCACCTTCGTTGAGCCACTTCAATCTCGCTTTTTGGATTAACACGTTCTCCCTAATTTTAAGTTGCGTCCAAAATTTCCTATTCGCCTTCTGTCTTTCTCCCACCTCCTTTTCCACATCCAAAGGAAGATTATCAATGACGTTAATCTCCTTAACTCCTTCCTCCAACTCCATATCTATCTTACCAAAGACGTTTGTGTTCCACCATCTAAGCTTACTTTTAAGAAGCCTCAGCTTTTCCTTCAAAACAAAATCCCCACGCCCGTGTACTTCCAACTCCTTCCATTCTTTCTCTAAAAATCCAATAAAATCCTTATTTTGAAACCATTCACTATTGAATTTGAAACGCTTCGGTCCCCAATCCTTCTTATCCGCAACAAGCCAAATTGGACAGTGAACGGAGATGTCCCTTTCGCCAATTTGTTGCCCTATAACGCCCCACCAATTCACTATATTACTAGACACCAAGAAGCGATCTATGCGACTTTTCGGTCTACCGTCACTACTAAACCAACTGAATTTCTTTCCTTTGCAAGAAACATCCAACAACCCTATATCGTTAATGAAACTAGAAACTTCGTCCCATTCCGCATGATTTCCGACCGCTGTCCTACCTTTCCTCTCCCCTCTGTTTTTAACAGCATTGAAGTCTCCTCCTATCAGCCATTCTCCATCATTAAATCTATCTTTCAAAACCAACAGACTGTTCCAAAGATTACATTTTAAAGAAAGACTACAAGGAGAATAAACATTGCATATATAGTACAACCTCTCCATCAAAATAACTTTAACACCTAAATATCCAACACCCCTAAAACTGCATACAACATCCAAATTCCTAGAATTCCACATAATAATTAGACCTCCAGACATACCTACTGAGTCGAAAACTGAGTACTCGATCCCTTTCGCACGCTAGAAACTCTTTGCAGTGGAATCAGAACAAGTTTTCAATTTCGTTTCCTGAAGAAGAAACACATTCGCCCTCCCTTTGCTAATAATTTGATGGATCCTTCTTCTCTGTACATAGCTGCATCCCTCTTTGATGTTGAAAGATCCGATAATCATTGGAAACATTTAACTTGCACCTTCATTCCTTCCTTAACAAACGGACTAGAGACTTCCGTCTCCTGAACACTCTTGATAAATTCATTGTTTGGCTGCGAAACTACCACCCCCAATTTACTAATAGATTTCCGTAAAATTTCTTTGATATGCCCCTGGATGGGCCCGAACGCAAAGAAAATTGAGAAATAGCGTCCGAAAAAGAGGACAGGAATCCTCTGTTGGATACAAAATGGATATCGCTATTGGCCCCCATTTTTCCTTCCTTCTGGGCCTGGACTTTTGTTTCTTACCTGGCCCATCTAAAAGAGATAATTTCTTAAAACGTAATTTTCTTTACTTTTCTTCCTTTCCACGCATCCTCATAGAGACATTTAAAATCAATCAAAGTTATCCTTTTATCTCTATTTTCTTAGTTTAATTTTAATGTCTTTCTATTTTATTGTTGAAACCCTAATTTCATAGTTTTTATAGAAAACTTCCTATCAGTTTTTGTTTCAAATGTATTTTTAACTCACAATTGTGTTTATCTTTAATAGACATTTAAATCCTTGACAAAATAAAGTTAGATGCTAACGTTCATAACTTTTAAAATTTCGAGGATGAAATTTCTTTTAACAAGGTGAGAAATGTAGGACGCTAATTTTCAATTTAAATGGATATAGATATTCGTCAAATAAACTTATAATATTATTTTAAATAATTTTATGTGTACAAGTGTATTGATAATTATTATGACAATTTTGTATGCATTAAGTTAATAATAAATATGTATAATTTTATTTTAACAACTTATTAACTTCTTTTATTTTAATTTATTATTTTATTAAAAATTATATTAATATATATATATATATATATATATATATATATATATATATAATGATATTGTTATTAAATTACCTTGTATATTTATTTGTATAATGTGATAAGTTTACACATATTAAATTTAAATATTAATAAATTTAAAATGTTAGCAATGTATTTAATTAGTTTATATCTTATAAAATAATTAAAATATTTTAATGTTAGTATTTAAAAAATAATATTTAACTAAATATGAATATAATAAACTAAGTAAATATATTTTTGAGTTAATTACATTTTTATATATATTTTAAAAAATGGGAAGTAAAAAGTAAAACAATAAAAATATAACGTGCAATCAAGTCCATAAAAATATATAGTTAAAATAAAAAACAGAATTGATCCTTAAACTGAATTAGTCAATTTAGTAGACTGGATGCTGGTGGTTAAGAAACAGGAAGAAAAGGGAATTACAAAAAATAAGCGCTACAAGGAAAAAAGGAAACAAAATGATCATGCTACTCCTTCGGAGGAAATGAAAAAAAATTGTCCTAGTGTCAAATAGCTGCACAAAATACTTTCTCCGATTTATCTCAAATTTTAATGAGTTTTCCAAGTTCAATTTAGTTATTAGTCTATAATGATTTCAAATTTTAGTGATTCTATTACCTCTCGAAAATAAGTTTTTCTTCACTGTGGAATCTCACAGTTTAATCTGTTTTTTTTCACCGTTACAGTGAATTGAGTGGAATCAACGCCCAAACGATCATAAACATTTCCCTTACTTGGGTCATGCTAACGAGTGCCCCGGGGACACTCTTTAAGCATTCTATTTAAAGAAAATATTCTTTAAAAAGTTAACTATTTCAATTTTCGATGCATTAATTACTTATATTTCCAAGAAAAACTTACTATTTTAAGCTCTTAAAAAGTGCCCCTGGGGCACTTGTTAGCATTTCCCTTACTTATATTACCACCAATTTAATTTTTTATTTAAGATAATTTTATTTGACATAAATCTCGAAATTGACATTTTAAGGTGTATTCTCATATTTAATTTTGATATTTAATGTTATATTGTCAAATTAGATCGATTGAAATACAATGATTCAAATAAACAGAAGATCCTTACTGATGGATATGGATTCGAGTGAGAAAGCATCCAAATAAGGTACGGGGTAAGAGTGAGTTGGAATCATGAGTGTAAAGTAAGTGAGATAAATGGGAGAATTGTACTTCCCAAAATTCATTCGGCGCTTGCTCGATAATTGCAGCCCTTGAGCGATAATTGAATAAATGTGCAAATATGAAATTGTGAGGTTAAAAGATAAAGTAGAAATTTTATTAAGGTCTTAATTGATTTAATTTGTCTTGAAGTAGAAATTTTATAGTTAATTTTATTAAAGTAGAAATTTTGATGTTGTAAAATGTTATAGTTAATTTAATTATCGTAATTATTTGATAATTGATATAATTGTGAGTTTATTATATGTGGTGAATGAGTTGATGTGATAATTTTTTATAATAGTGTATTAGTAATGATATTGAACCTATGATTGACTTTATGTGAATACTTTGTATGATAGATTATGAATTGGTTTACTTATTAGTGTATTTTTATGTTAAGTGATGTGTGAACATATAAATAAGTACATAAAAATAATGTAAATATTATGACAAAATCGAAATATTATGACTGTTTAATTTGAAGAATTATTATTGATAAATATAGTTACTTGTGAAAATATTGTGATTGTAATTGAGATATTATAATAATTATTATTATTTTTCCTCCATGGATTAAAATTAATTGATACACTTAATTGTGATGTATATGTAATAAGTCATGTTTGAAGGTATGAAAGACATAATAATAATGAATAAAAGATTGTGAAATTAAGGTGTAAAAGTATTTGATGTTTTCCCATAGATGATAAATTAGTGGTTGCTCCGCTCCGTGTTGAAAATGGTACTCTTAAGGTGTAACATAGCCCAACAAGGGGAGGAACTAGACGTTAGGGGTTTTGACGTGGATGTTATTTTGTGCACATATAGGTTGGATCTGATAAGCCTAAATTTATGTTAGAGAAGTAACCGACATATAAGGATGGTATTGTGCAGTATCAAATAGAGAGAAACACCAGGATATGGTGTAGTATCAATAGAGAGGAGTGACCATATGGTGGAGTATCGCTTGAAAGAAGCACACTTGAAATTGAAACATGGGATGTAATAAAATATCGCTTAAGAGAAGTATTACACAAATGCAATATTGCTCAAGAGGAGCAGACCCTAAATTTAATCGTAGGGTGTGATACATTATCAATTGGGAGAAGTATTATGCATGTGCAGTATAAATTGCGAGAAGCACATTTGTATTTGTAGTGTAGGTGTGATACATACTTGTTTGACCCACATGCTTTTACCATATACTTTATATATACTTTTTGATTTGACATCCATTGTTGATTAAGCATACATCCATGAGAATACTTGTCCCTATATACTTGTCCATAAGATCATACACATCCATACTCATACATATTTGATGTGATTGACTTTATAGAGGTATGTTTTCTCTTTTATTCATAATCTTTATACACTTAAGATCATTTGTATACCTTGATGCCTTTGCTTATACTTAATATACTTTGACTTTACTCATAATACATATGCCATATCTCACCCATATTACTTGATATGCTTATTGTCATACCCCAAAATTTGCCCACACATTTTCTCCTGCACAAAATCAAATCAAAACACAAAGCTCCAAAATACACTCTCCTATACAAGGCCCTGAATTAGGGTTTAGGTCATTTAACGGAAAATCATTGAATCAATGGCTCAAGGTGGTTCCATAGGGTCACCAACATCCCAAAGTATCTCCATATAAAGGTTCAAGTCAAACAAAACAAATTTAGTCCCTCAAATCCTGATTAGGTCAACAGTCGACTCTCAAGGGCAAAACAGTCATTTCAAGTCAAAATACAGTCAAAATTCAAGATATTTGGTCAACAACATCCTCATAACCCTCAAATCATCATTTGATCAAGGGTTGATCATGATGATACAAGGAAAGATCAGAGAAGTCAAAAGTCAAAAGTTACTATTTTGGGCATGAACTAAAAAAGTCAATCAAACTTTGAAAATTCACCAAATATTCATACTTCATCAGAAAAATTCCCACCAAAGCTCATTTTGAAGAGAATTCATTCCTCTATCAAATGGTCCAAGAATCAGAGCCCATAGGTCAATGGTTTAAGAGATATGGCTTCATACGTTATAGGTCCCTTTCAAAAGTCAACAAAAAGACATTTTTTTCAAAAGGTCATAAAATGAGAATGGAAAATGATTTTGATATAGGACCAAAGACATTGGTTAGAGGACTCTCTAAGGATTCCAAAAAGTCCAAGAACACTTCCATACCTCAAGAATTGAGAGAAATACACCTTGTCAAAGTTGGACTATTTTTGAGGAAAAAATGTGAAAAGGAAAGGTTCAAAATCCAAAATTTTCCAAATGGGCCTAGGCTCTACTAATCCAGTCTTCACTTTGAGCCCATGCACGCCCTAAAACCAAAGCTTTATTATTTTTAGGATTTTGCTATTTTTTTTTATGGTTTTTATTTTAAATCATAAATTAAATATATAAAATCATAAAAATAGTTAGAGATTTTATTTTGCTCCAATTCCAATCAAATAAATCACATTAATGAGTTAATTTTCGTGGTCCACAAAGCTTGGTAAAAAAATATTGGAATTAAACCAAATTTGGAAGCTTTTTGAACATAATTTTCAATCATATTTTCTCTAATGGCAATCTTTGATTCAATTGGATTTTCTCCAAGAATATCAACCCTAAATCATCCTCTATAAGTATCAAACAAGAGCAGACCCCTAGGGTGACGGATTCTTGCTCTGCAGAACCCTAATCAAGCTCCCAAAATTTTCAAGAAAATTGGAATTCGAAATTGGAAGTAGCAGGGTGATTCGAAGAGATTTTAAGGTTCAGAAACATTCCTTGAGTTCTCCTGAAGCTATTCAGATCATCTCCAAGTCCTTGCACGACCAGAATCACCCTCAACACCTCACGGTTTGCACTTTCTGAAAATCATTCGATCTCAATGATTCATGCATCCACATCAAAATCTAATTGCATATATATGTTTGTTATGATATACTGATTGATTTTGGAGCTTTAATTGCGTTTCCATGCCGTTATGAACATTCCGCCATTGTTAGGTTTTTTGACTTTGAAATAGGGTTTTTTGTTTTAAGTAAAATTGGACCTAATAATTAGTATCATTAGAATCGTGAGACCTGGACGATCACATCCATGAGGTCGCGAAATATTTCTTGTTGCGTTTGGTTGCATTCGTAGCTTGCAGGTTCTAGCAACGGAGGGGTGTCCGTAGCTAAAAGTCCCAATAGGGCTAACACGACGGACTGGCGAAGAAGACGACAACGTGGCGCTTCCCTAGTGGCCCGTTTACGCGCGCGTTTGGAGTTTGAATCAGACAGATTCAATACTTCTCGGTCCACACGCACAGGATGCACCCTCACGTTTTTAGCCACAGGATCATCGCTCCAGCCTATCCAACGCGCACAAGAACGCAGGTCCACCGTGGTCTTCAGAGCTGAGCCACACAGGATTACTTACGTTAAGTCCCAGATTTTTTTTCTTTTTTATTACATGATACTTTTATTTTTGAAATAATATGCATATATGTTGGTTTTTTTCTTCAAATAAATTTGCTATATATATAAATTATATAAAAACTTATAAAATAACTTTTTAAATATTTTTATTTATTTTATTTTTATTAAAAATTGATTTAAAGTGATTTAATTATTTACATACTATTTCAAAATTGCATATTTGCCTTATTTTAATTCCAAAAAATTCCAAAAAAATTATTTTTACACTCGATTTAATTTCTTTATTTCGATTCAATTAATTAGGTCGCAAGACCAATAATTAATTAAATCAATTTGTCATTACAAAGAATTTGAATCCTAATTAGGGTTTACCCTACACTAAAAATCTTCTTCTTCTGTGCCTTTTTCAGGGTTATCTTTTCAAACGCCTTCCGACTACGCGCCTGATTCAAAAGCCAAAGGGTTATCTTTTCAAACGCCTTCCGACTACGCGCCTGATTCAAAAGCCAAAGTTAAGTACTCAGTTTAATTTAATTTAAATTATATTTGATTTATATTTTAAATTAGGGTTTGTTTCGCCTTCATCCATTATTTTGCCTTTGCCCTTGTTCCAGGGTTTACCTCCGAGGCAACCTCCGACTCTAATTATATCAGATCAAATTCGAAAGCTAAGTATTATCTTGTATTTAGTTTAAATAATCTTTTTATTTCATTCTGTTTTCTTAACAAATTAGGGTTAAATTTAAATATCAATGAATTGCCTATACACTCACGCCTCGTTGTTTCTTCTTTCAGTTCTCAATGGTCAGAGTCAATGCTTCAGGCAAACCTTGCCCTCAACCCTATTAGGCAAATGCCAAGCTAAGTACCTTCTCTCTATTTTACTTTTAATTTATTATTCTACTTTCTTTGTGGTTAATGAAGTTTGCCCATGAACTTGATAATGCACTCACTCTCTGCTTTCTGTCTCCTCCTTCTCCTTTTCAGGGTTCGTTGATTGCCAAAGCTACGAGTTTGGTATCCCTAAACTCTAATCTCTTATTCTTTCTGTTTAGTTATTACTTATGTCAAACCCTATTAAGGGATCCGCTGGTTTCATTGTCCCCTTCCCCATATTACTGTTTCTTGCCTTATATTATCTGCGTGGTTAGTAAAATAGGGAGTGACAACTATTAAATTGAATTAGCCTCATTAATTTACAAGATAATATAATTGAATATAATCACGTGATTGGTGCACACACGCACGCTTTTGGGTAACCCCCTCTGTTGCCTTGTTGCCTGTTGCCTGCTGCCTGTTGCCTTTGTGTTTTTTGCAGAATAAGCCACGTCCCTCGAATACGAGGATACCTCAGCCATGCTGCCTCGATAAATAAAGGTCATACGACCCTAAATGATGCTGCCTTCGATACATAAATATGACCTCGGCCCTCGGAAGTTGCCTACGGAAAAAGGCTGAGGTATCTTCTGGCTGCCTACGAATAAGGCTTATTCTGATCCTTGCCTTAGACTACCTGCCCTCCTATGGCACGGGGCAGTTTTATGGCAAAGGATATTTCGATGACCCTTCTACCTCCAAACGAAAGGCTTCCTGCCCCCTTTATGGCAAGGATTGACCCTTTCATTCTGAAAGGCTAAAAGAGACCTATCATCTGAGTTTAAGGTAATTGCCCCTAATTGCCTTGCAATGCTCAATTTTCATATTCTTTCTCACAATTCTTCAAAAACTGGCTACGCTCATTTACGAGCTAAAGTCCACTTTTTTTTCTTTCATCTACCTTTTTCTAAAAACAAACGAGCAAGCAAAGCAATTAAGAGCCCATGGAAAACCATGGATGCAAAGGGTGCCTTACACCTTCCCTTTGCATAAATTACCCCCCGAACTTGGATTTCTTTAAAAAGGTTTTTTCTGTTTCTTTTAGCCTTTCTGAATTTGTTTGGATAAAATAAAAGTCGGTGGCGACTCATGCTTAACCGCAACATTTTCGATTATAAAAGTCAGTTCACCGTATTACAGAACTGGCGACTCTGCTGGGGATTTTTTCGATAAAAGAGGGGTTACCTTAAAAGTTTAGGAATCACTTAAATGTTTTCTATTGATTGCTTTGCTTGCTTTATTTTTCAGGGTTGTTTTGGGAAAATTGAAGGACGAATCCTATTCCTGGATTCAAGAACACCTAAGTTTAGGAGTGGCATAGTCATGGAGGCCTCTTTCACATATGTGGGAGATGAGTCAATATGAAGTTCACGCTTGAGTTAGGACTCCATAGCATATGCACACCTTTCTCAAATGAGGGAGGTCTATGTATGTGTCTGTGGGTGCGCCGGAGCTCAAGGACCTTTAGTTACCCTTAACCCATCCTGGCCTTTAGGAACGTAGTGGGGGGACTACCCTTGACAAATGTTAAGGACTAGTCGCTACCCGATGCTACAATTCAGATAGGTTCTTTCTCAAAGTATCATTGCATGGTGCAAATGCATCATGTCCGAGGGTGCTTTAGAAGGGCTGACAATTCTGGATAACTTGTAGAACCCGTTGCTGAAATCTCCTTATCCATAGAAATACCCTTGGGAAGGACACCTGATCAGACTTCATGCAAGCCTTAAGCCAAAAATTGTGTGACTTGTGTGACTTGTTTGCGTTAGCTACTAACCTTCGCTTCCTTGCAGGTTGTGTTAAAAGGACTTGTTTGTCCTTACTATCTCACACTATGCCAAATGAACTTCATTCGCATAACATCATGACATCATAAGCATAACATGATTTAACTAACCCTTTCAAGGATCTTAGGAATTTAGGGCGCACAATTTCAGGTGCTCTTATCAAGGACTAAATTCCTATCTAGGGGAAAAAGGATTTATTTTCCTCTGGTCACGTACCTTCCAATTCAAAGACACAGTACCAATCAAGGGGCAAGAGGATTTATTTTCCTCTAGCCATGCATGTTCAAATTCAGAAGTATCCCGAATCAGAGGCGATGACCCACTCGATATGGTGAGCTTGATTCTCAAAGAAGGATGTTCAAAGACAAAATTTGGAATCCTTCAAACAAAGACGTGACCAACTCATTTTCTAATGCTGCTAACTAGATTCCTAAAGATCCTTGAAAACATTTCATTTGCATTCATAACATCGCATAACAGGTTTCCTATGATGGATTTCTCATCCTTCCTCGCTGTTTATTTCAGCATCATGAATCTCGAACAATCAGTTAAGGATCTCCAAGCTCAAAACACTGAGTTCCAAGCCTTGATTTTGAATTTGTCCAAGGGGCAAGAAGAGCTGAAAGCCATGCTGACTAAAAAGAAGAAAAAGAAGGGTAAGAAGACTCAGGTGAAAAAGCTTAGACCAATCTTGCAACTCAGGGATGCTGAAACCTCTGAAGACAGTGATGAGGATGAGCAAGAGGATGATGTTAGTGTCAAAACCGATGCAAAAAGTAACCATGAGTCTGCCAAACTCTCTGAAGAAGAAGAGGATTATTACCATGAGGACGAACATCTCGATGACAAATACAAGATGTTAGAAGAGCGTCTCAGAAGCGTGGAAATTCAGAAGATACCTGGGCTGGATTTTGAAGAGCTTGGACTTGTTCCTGGGGTCGTTATTCCTCCAAAATTCAAAACTCCCGCCTTTGCTAAGTATGATGGAGTCTCTTGTCCTAAAATACACTTGAGGTCTTATGTGAGGAAGATTCAGCCTCACACTGATGATAAGAGGCTCTGGATCCATTTCTTTCAGGAAAGCTTATCTGGAACTCAACTTGAATGGTACTATCAACTGGAAAGTACCAACATTCATATGTGGGAAGATTTAGTTGTTGCTTTCTATAAGCAATACCAGTATAATTCCGATCTCGCACCAACTCGCATGCAACTACAAAGCATGTCTATGGGACCTAAGGAAAGTTTCAAGGAGTATGCTCAGAAATGGAGAGATCTAGCTGGAAGAGTCAAACCTTCCTTGGCCGACAGAGAGATGGTAGATATGTTCATGAATACACTGACTGGCCCCTTCTATAGTCATTTGCTGGGAAGTTCGTCATCTGGATTCACTGACCTCATACTGACTGGGGAACGTGTTGAAAGCGGTATTCGAAGCGGTAAAATTCAAGTGGCTACGTATGCTAATACCTCAAAGAAAGCGCACAATGAGAGGAATGAATCTAATACTGTGGGGACGGTCCTAGCCTCCAATCAAGTGCCGACACAACAAAGGGGCAACCAACGTAAACAAGGTGCATCTAAAAGGCAATTCACAAAGATCAACATAACTTTGGCCGAAGCGTTACAACAGTTGCTTAAAGCAGGGTTGATTACCTTAAAGGATCCTCCTCTGAAGCCCAACACCTTATCTCATCAGTATAATCCTAATGCAAGATGCGCTTATCACTCTGATAGTATTGGACATGACACAGAGAATTGTTGGCCGTTGAAGAACAAGATCCAAGATATGATCGACGCTGGTGAAATTGAGTTCGACCATCCTGCAACTCCTAATGTGATCACTGCTCCCATGCCTAATCACAACAAGATTGCTAATACTATGGGTGGCTAGAAGGATGAACGTTTTAGATCATTAGATTTACTTTTGTTTGCAATTTCTATTCTGTTTGTTTAAACATTCGACTTATGATAGACATTATCTGTTTTAATAATTATCATCAGTGCATTGCAAATGTTTATCTTGAATACATTATTTCGTTACCACTCATTTCAAATCACGTATTTACTTTGCATATGTTTTGTGTTTATTCAACTCCTGCTAAGCTGTAAGCCTTTTGAGGGAGGACGACGGAAACAATACCGCAACCTCATACAATATGCTTTTGAACGGACTATGTTGACGATGTACAGGCATTGTTTCAATTCCTAAACAGTGGAGATATAAGGATGTTAATCCCTCGTCAACCCCTTTGAGCCTAAGAAGTAGAAGTTTCTTCCTTGTACTAATTAAAATCATTGATTATAACCTGGGGCAGGGTAGTTCTCAGTTAATTTGGCTGTGCATTCTATTTTAAGAGAATCATTCAATACACCTTTCGATAAAGGCTTCAATCACAAGCGTTCATCCGCACACATCAAAGATGTGTTGGAGATGACAATCAAAAGACAATGATGGTTCGTCAATCATCAAACAAGACAGTCAATATCTTCAAAAGAAAAAATGAAAAATATATATATACAAAGAAAAGCCTGCTAAGTCAAAAATCAAAAGACGACTTAGGCAAAATCAAGGCATCCCGCTGACTGTAATCTCAGAAATAAAAAGTTCAGGCAAAAGTTAGGGATATCAAAAAGATGAAAAAAGAGAAGTCAATATACAACACAATGTTGTGACTACCAAAGGAAGAAGCGACTGCCATCTCAAAAGCTTTCCTTGCTTGTGAACCATCATCATTATCAAAGGTGCAAATCCAAAAGTCTCTTGGAACCTGAATGCACAAGTTGAATTAACTGAGCCTAGGATCGAAGATCATCACGAAGAGGGGTGGGTACAATCAATTTTTGAGCCTTTATCCTTCGTTTCTTAAACCGTGAACCAAGCCACGTTACAACCCTTAAAAGTCCTAACTGAAGCATGGTTAGTTCGAAAGCATACTGTCACAAAAAAGGTATCCTGACTCCTTAAGGTTTACCACAAATGCTGAGTTGACACTTCGTTTTTTTACAAACATCACGTTTTTATAAACATCATGCTTTTACGTATCCAATTTTAATGTTTTTCAACAAACTCAAGACAAACGTATGCAGTGCATCTCATGAATACATTATTAAACATATTCTGCTACATAATTTCAAATGTTAGCAACAGAAAGAATTTGCACAGGGTACAACTAATGATTGAAAGTTATCCCGACAGACAAAATTACTCCAAGGAAGCCCTGTCTCTTACGTATACAAGGGGCATGACATGTTTTCGTCCAATCAATCTGGGGCAAATCTATGCAAGTCCAAATTCAACATCTTGATCAATACTCAGTGGCGTGTCCTGAACCAAGTAGTAAGTTACTATGATACTGGGGGCAACTTTCAAGACACCCATGTCTCCCCACAGAGCCAGGTTCACGAAACCACCTCCCCGCAGAGTAATCATTAAGAAGACATCTTTAAACATATTCGTCTCAACAAAGACATGACTCCCCAACAGAGTTTACATCTTCCGCATTACCGATCATCCAATATGTTGCTCTTCTCCAACATGGTTTATCTCTAAAAACAGGGTACATCAAACTACTAATCATCCCCAAGTAGAAACCATAAATCACCAGCTGAGCATCTTCAAGACAAGATCCGACAATAAAATCACAAGGATATAGAGATTTATTTTCTCAATCAGGACAACATAAATCATATTCGCATATCATATGTCATAAACATATTCATACATTGCATACATCACTTCATGCAAGTTTCTCATTTATTTTGAGAATCCCATCTCATTCATTACATGCATCATGACATTGCATACTTTGTTTTCAGGTTCCGCCTCGACAATCATTCCTCTCAAATATAATCAAGCTGGAGATTCATTCTGACAAGCCTTTTTACATCCCAAAACTTCGTCAAATAACTCATCAACCCTAACAAACAAACATTCTTAATCAGATATGGTCTAATATATGACCCGTTCCGGTATTCTTAATCAGATATGGTCTAATATATGACCCGTTCCGGTATTCTTAATCAGATATGGTCTAATATACGACCCGTTCCGATATTTTTAGTCAGATATGGTCTAAATGTATGATTCGTTATGGCATTATCCATCAGATATGGTCTAATATACGACCCGTTCCGGTATTTTTAGTCAGATATGGTCTAAATGTATGACTCGTTCTGGCATTATCCATCAGATATGGTTTAATGTATGACTCGTTCTGGTATTCACCCTCAGATATGGTTTAACGAATAACTCGTTCTGATATCCCTCCTCAGATATGGTCTAATATATGGTCTAAATGTATGACCCGTTTCTCTCATCACGAACAACGCTAACACGATCAATCTCTAACAAATACTTCTCAAACACTCCAAACCGAATCTAATGTATGATTTGCTGGATGGCATCTTCAAGCCCATCTCCGACAAAAGTCCCTACATCAGCTAGGGCAAATTTCTTGGTATTCTAGTGTTCAATCATCTTCCACCTTCAGATACCGACTGGCACACAAACCACTCTACATCTTCAGGTTTAAGATAATTGAACAGGGGCAGCTGTCATACCCCAAAATTTGCCCACACATTTTCTCCTGCACAAAATCAAATCAAAACACAAAGCTCCAAAATACACTCTCCTATACAAGGCCCTGAATTAGGGTTTAGGTCATTTAACGGAAAATCATTGAATCAATGGCTCAAGGTGGTTCCATAGGGTCACCAACATCCCAAAGTATCTCCATATAAAGGTTCAAGTCAAACAGAACAAATTTAGTCCCTCAAATCCTGATTAGGTCAACAGTCGACTCTCAAGGGCAAAACAGTCATTTCAAGTCAAAATACAGTCAAAATTCAAGATATTTGGTCAACAACATCCTCATAACCCTCAAATCATCATTTGATCAAGGGTTGATCATGATGATGCAAGGAAAGATCAGAGAAGTCAAAAGTCAAAAGTTACTATTTTGGGCATGAACTAAAAAAGTCAATCAAACTTTGAAAATTCACCAAATATTCATACTTCATCAGAAAAATTCCCACCAAAGCTCATTTTGAAGAGAATTCATTCCTCTATCAAATGGTCCAAGAATCAGAGCCCATAGGTCAATGGTTTAAGAGATATGGCTTCATACATTATAGGTCCCTTTCAAAAGTCAACAAAAAGACATTTTTTTCAAAAGGTCATAAAATGAGAATGGAAAATGATTTTGATATAGGACCAAAGACATTGGTTAGAGGACTCTCTAAGGATTCCAAAAAGTCCAATAACACTTCCATACCTCAAGAATTGAGAGAAATACACCTTGTCAAAGTTGGACTATTTTTGAGGAAAAAATGTGAAAAGGAAAGGTTCAAAATCCAAAATTTTCCAAATGGGCCTAGGTTCTACTAATCCAATCTTCACTTTGAGCCCATGCACGCCCTAAAACCAAAGCTTTATTGTTTTTAGGATTTTGCTATTTTTTTTATGGTTTTTATTTTAAATCATAAATTAAATATATAAAATCATAAAAATAGTTAGAGATTTTATTTTGCTCCAATTCCAATCAAATAAATCACATTAATGAGTTAATTTTCGTGGTCCACAAAGCTTGGTAAAAAAATATTGGAATTAAACCAAATTTGGAAGCTTTTTGAACATAATTTTCAATCATATTTTCTCTAATGGCAATCTTTGATTCAATTGGATTTTCTCCAAGAATATCAACCCTAAATCATCCTCTATAAGTATCAAACAAGAGCAGACCCCTAGGGTGACGGATTCTTGCTCTGCAGAACCCTAATCAAGCTCCCAAAATTTTCAAGAAAATTGGAATTCGAAATTGGAAGTAGCAGCGTGATTCGAAGAGATTTTAAGGTTCAGAAACATTCCTTGAGTTCTCCTGAAGCTATTCAGATCATCTCCAAGTCCTTGCACGACCAGAATCACCCTCAACACCTCACGGTTTGCACTTTCTGAAAATCATTCGATCTCAATGATTCATGCATCCACATCAAAATCTAATTGCATATATATGTTTGTTATGATATACTGATTGATTCTGGAGCTTTAATTGTGTTTCCATGTCGTTATGAACATTCCACCATTGTTAGGTTTTTTGACTTTGAAATAGGTTTTTTGTTTTAAGTAAAATTGGACCTAATAATTAGTATCATTAGAATCGTGAGACCTGGACGATCACATCCATGAGGTCGCGAAATATTTCTTGTTGCGTTTGGTTGCATTCGTAGCTTGCAGGTTCTAGCAACGGAGGGGTGTCCGTAGGTAAAAGTCCCAACAGGGCTAACACGACGGACTGGCGAAGAAGACGACAATGTGGCGCTTCCCTAGTGGCCCGTTTACGCGCGCGTTTGGAGTTTGAATCAGACAGATTCAATACTTCTCGGTCCACACGCACAGGATGCACCCTCACGTTTTTAGCCACAGGATCATCGCTCCAGCCTATCCAACGCGCACAAGAACGCAGGTCCACCGTGGTCTTCAGAGCCGAGCCACACAGGATTACTTACGCTAAGTCCCAGATTTTTTTTCTTTTTTATTACATGATACTTTTATTTTTGAAATAATATGCATATATGTTGGTTTTTTTCTTCAAATAAATTTGCTATATATATAAATTATATAAAAACTTATAAAATAACTTTTTAAATATTTTTATTTATTTTATTTTTATTAAAAATTGATTTAAAGTGATTTAATTATTTACATACTATTTCAAAATTGCATATTTGCCTTATTTTAATTCCAAAAAATTCCAAAAATATTATTTTTACACTCGATTTAATTTCTTTATTTCGATTCAATTAATTAGGTCGCAAGACCAATAATTAATTAAATCAATTTGTCATTACAAAGAATTTGAATCCTAATTAGGGTTTACCCTACACTAAAAATCTTCTTCTTCTGTGCCTTTTTCAGGGTTATCTTTTCAAACGCCTTCCGACTACGCGCCTGATTCAAAAGCCAAAGGGTTATCTTTTCAAACGCCTTCCGACTACGCGCCTGATTCAAAAGCCAAAGTTAAGTACTCAGTTTAATTTAATTTAAATTATATTTGATTTATATTTTAAATTAGGGTTTGTTTCGCCTTCATCCATTATTTTGCCTTTGCCCTTGTTTCAGGGTTTACCTCTGAGGCAACCTCCGACTCTAATCATATCAGATCAAATTCGAAAGCTAAGTATTATCTTGTATTTAGTTTAAATAATCTTTTTATTTCATTCTGTTTTCTTAACAAATTAGGGTTAAATTTAAATATCAATGAACTGCCTATACACTCACGCCTCGTTGTTTCTTCTTTCAGTTCTCAATGGTCAGAGTCAATGCTTCAGGCAAACCTTGCCCTCAACCCTGTTAGGCAAATGCCAAGCTAAGTACCTTCTCTCTATTTTACTTTTAATTTATTATTCTACTTTCTTTGTGGTTAATGAAGTTTGCCCATGAACTTGATAATGCACTCACTCTCTGCTTTCTGTCTCCTCCTTCTCCTTTTCAGGGTTCGTTGATTGCCAAAGCTACGAGTTTGGTATCCCTAAACTCTAATCTCTTATTCTTTCTGTTTAGTTATTACTTATGTCAAACCCTATTAAGGGATCCGATGGTTTCATTGTCCCCTTCCCCATATTACTGTTTCTTGCCTTATATTATCTGCGTGGTTAGTAAAATAGGGAGTGACAACTATTAAATTGAATTAGCCTCATTAATTTACAAGATAATATAATTGAATATAATCACGTGATTGGTGCACACACGCACGCTTTTGGGTAACCCCCTCTGTTGCCTTGTTGCCTGTTGCCTGCTGCCTGTTGCCTTTATGTTTTTTGCAGAATAAGCCACGTCCCTCGAATACGAGGATACCTCAGCCATGCTTCCTCGATAAATAAAGGTCATACGACCCTAAATGATGCTGCCTTCGATACACAAATATGACCTCGGCCCTCGGAAGTTGCCTACGGAAAAAGGCTGAGGTATCTTCTGGCTGCCTACGAATAAGGCTTATTCTGATCCTTGCCTTAGACTACCTGCCCTCCTATGGCACGGGACAGTTTTATGGCAAAGGATATTTCGATGACCCTTCTACCTCCAAACGAAAGGCTTCCTGCCCCCTTTATGGCAAGGATTGACCCTTTCATTCTGAAAGGCTAAAAGAGACCTATCATCTGAGTTTAAGGTAATTGCCCCTAATTGCCTTGCAATGCTCAATTTTCATATTCTTTCTCACAATTCTTCAAAAACTGGCTACGCTCATTTACGAGCTAAAGTCCACTTTTTTTTCTTTCATCTACCTTTTTCTAAAAACAAACGAGCAAGCAAAGCAATTAAGAGCCCATGGAAAACCATGGATGCAAAGGGTGCCTTACACCTTCCCTTTGCATAAATTACCCCCCGAACTTGGATTTCTTTAAAAAGGTTTTTTCTGTTTCTTTTAGCCTTTCTGAATTTGTTTGGATAAAATAAAAGTCGGTGGCGACTCATGCTTAACCGCAACATTTTCGATTATAAAAGTCAGTTCACCGTATTATACTTATTATGGATGCTTGCTTGAGATGTATGTTATGATTGCTTGATTCCTCATTGATATTGCTTGTGTCACCAAATCCAAAGGAATGAGATAGTATTGACTAAAATTTTCAAGGTACTCACCTCTTTCCCTCTTGTTTATTTTATGCTTTGTATTTATAAAACTTAGCACCAAAACCCTGCTTTGCATTTTAAAGCTTAGCAATCCTCCTTTTAAATCTTGCTTTACATTTCTAAAACTTAGCCATTTTTAAACATGTTTTGTATTTCTAAAACTTAGCATTCCACCCCTTGCCTTGCATTTTTAAAGTCTGACTCCTTTTAAAGACATGTTTTGTATTGTTAAAGCTTAGCATTTTAAAAACCTACTTTATATTGTTAAAGCTTAGCACCCAAAAACATTTTGCCACTTTGGCTCTTTATTTTCCTTTTGAGGGGAATACAAATGCTCCGACTTCTCTATTGCACAAAAGGGGTATGTAGGCACAAGATGCAATGTCTTGCCGAACATAATAAAACTCTTTTCTCACCATCCCACTCTATTTCACAAAACAAAAACATTAAAACAATAATGTATATTTTCAAAGAGGTTCTTGTAGAGTACTACAGATGTGAGGGGTGATAATACCTTCCCCTTGCATAACCAACCCCCAAACCTAAGATTTATATTTATTTTATTAGTTTTGAACTTCTTTGGGTTTACTCCGTTCTTTCTTCATTTCCTTTGGAAACAATAAAGCGCAGTGACGACTTTCACTAAAGTACGAGCTGGGTCAATCCAATGGTTCGGACTCAATTTTTCACCGCTATATGTTCCTATATCAAAAATACATGATGACACAATGGGATAACTGACTCAACAATCATCCTTCTAAATTAACACACATATTAGTCATGTATCCAAAAAAACTGACATGCCCACACATTTCTGAACTACATGGAGCATAATCAAATTGGATAGGTTCCACCACTTATCTTAGAGTCAATTACGTTAACGAACTCGTATTTATCCATCGATGATTCCAAAGATCATTTTAGTGAGTCCAACCCTCTATATAAATAGGGGTTTCACTCCCTAAGTATGATCATACAATTAATCTACTCATATATCATCTGTCAGCATATTATTTAACTTAGACATCAATATATTTTTTGTAGGCACACCCTTTACATCTAAAGAAACAATAAAGGTAAGATATAGATAAAAAATTACAACAGTACGTCCACAAACACCAAACTCACATCACATGTTCAAGTGAACAATTCTGTATATTCGATCATTTTTGTTTTCAATAAATTACTAATAAAAAATGAGATCCATCTAAAGGAAAAAAGAACATAATTAATATAAGACTCGTTTCAAATTAACCCTTAAAAAAACACAAAGAAATGTTGTTCAATAATTTTATACTAATAATATAACATATTTTTATACTATTCTTCAATAAAAAATCGTCATTCTATCCTATCAGACCACTCATTTAGAAACACTTACATGTTTTGACGTAAAATCCACTATATAAATAAAAGGGTTAAATATGTCAGGAGTCCCTATAAATAAGCGACCTTATAATTTTAGTCCCTCTAAAATTTTTCTTCAATGAATGGTCCTCAGAAACTTTTATGTCCCTTGCATTGGTCCCTCCCGTTAGCTTACACTAACGGAGGCTGCCGTAAATCTCCTCCGACAGCGCTCCTCCATCAAAACATGACCCAAGAACATCACCCCACCCTCTTCTCAGCGCGAATCCACCCCTGGAACTCAACTTTTCTGATTTTACTCCTAACCTCTCAAATCATTGAAACCCTCATGAACCCTAAATCTAAAAAAAAATGATGGGGAAGAGGAATCAAAGGGGACAAACATAGTGGTTTTACTCAACATGGCTCAAGCATTCATAGGGTATCAGGAAAAGAGAAGGGAGATGAAGAAATCTGGATGGCCTATGTTTTTTCAATTTCCTTGGTTTTTTTCTGTGTGCCTCTGTTTGTTTTTGTGTTGTTGTGGTGTTTTTGTTGTTGAGAGGTTGTGAGTGGAGTATTAAGTGTGAGGATAGTTGAGATTATGTGAGGAAGAGGATATTAAGTTGAAGCTCAGAGAAAGAGGTTGAGGTCGAGGGAGGTAAAGATTGCCGAGAATCACTAATGGTGAGTTGTTGAATGAGAGAAAGAAGATGAAGGTGGAGAGAATGGTGAAATGATGTGTATTAGTGGTTCCAAGTTTTTGCAATGGGTGAATATGAGAGATGAAGGTGTAATTGAGAATGATTGAGGTTCTGAAGCTCAGAGAGATGGATGGTGTCACGTCAGCCTCCATTAGTGAAAACTAACGGGAGAGATCAATGTTGGGGACGAAAAAGTTTGTGAGGACTATTCATTGAAAAAAATTTTAGAGGAACTAAAATTGCAGGGTCACATATTTATAAGGACTAAAAACGTATTTAACTCTAAATTAAATTATATATACAATAATTTAAATGATAGAAATCTCCTATTTTCTCATTGTCAAATAGGATGAGTCCATTCTTGATGCTTCCATACTTTAATACATTTTCATTATCCTATCATTTGAAATTTTAAACCTTCTTTTATCTAAACTTAAACCCTATTTAACTTTCTTTCCACCCTATCCCATTTCACATGAAAACATAACACAACAAAAAAGTTCTCAAAAAGACTTGAATTCACCAACATTTTTCAATTAAAAAACGGTTAAAAACACCAATCGTTACCAAAGAACATGTGAATATAATTGAAATACTTTAAACCAACACCCAACTTGAACAAACGACAAAAAAATTTCCATTTCTTTCCCTTCAAGTTTCCCAATTCTCTCCACAAAATATTTTCGTCGTTTATTTCTTCAAAAACATTCCTCCCACCTAATCATGCTCAACACTGAAACTTAAACCCTAACCGTTTTCACTTCACTCTACTATGGACGCGCGTCGGGGCTCACGCGCCGTCGTAGACCCTAAAATTCGCATGGTCGGTTTCTTCGCTCCTCCCGCTCCGGTTCAATTCGAGTTCTCTCCTTCCGCCAATTCTCTCTCTCCGGTCATGATCCCTCCGCCACTTCATTCATCGGAAAATCTCGAACTCTGTTCTCAACCTTCCGTCGTCTCTTCTCCTTCCTGCGATGAAGCTATTGCCGTCTCCAGGAGCCAGAATAGCTGCTCCGAAGAGATGTTTCCTGCTTCGATGTCTCTCTCTCCGTCTCCGGTGGCTTCTACCGTACCTCGTGGTGGATTGGATTCGAAGACTGTGAAGAGCGGTAGCGGAATTCCGATGTGTAATTTGACTACGGTTTCTGTGGTCAATGCTGATTCGTTTGCGATTGACGGTGAGTTTTTGGATATTTTTGAAATTGAGAATTTGATATGCTTTGAATTTGAACTTGTTTAGTGTAGTGTGGAAGTAGATAGATACTAAAATTTAAGAGGATTTGATTAAAGATTTGTATGACCGTGTCTTTGATTCTTGGCTTATTCTGTTAGTGAATGCGCACTTAATGCTTATCAATAACAGTGAATTCAATGTTTCAGAATCATTTGGAAGTGGAGTTGTTAATTAATGCTATCGTGTTTGATTTGATAATTGCACGCTTCTATATGAAATTTGTATTTAATGTGTTGAAATTGGCGTTAGGGATAAAGTTTTGAATAGTATCACTGCATTTATGATTGGAATTTAATTTCTGGAATATTGGAGGAGCTTCTTTGGGAAGCATGTTATTTAATGATAACATCATAACGTGCTTTTAAAATAAGTTTCATTATGGCCTGCTGCTTTTGTTGTAATCACTCAAAATATCATTTGCATTGACATTAAGAGGAAAATATGGTGCTAATAAGTACTAGTTGTACTTTATTTCTCCTGTTTCAATTTCATGAATTTATTTTTACAAATCAATTCTTGTCAATAGTGTATTTGTTTTGAATTTTTATTGCTTCTTAAAACTTTATGAAATTAGGCAAGAGCTTTATTTAACATGGGTTTGTAGTTTCTACAGAGAGTATCTAGTGTGATTAACACTGTATAATACAGTTACAATGCTATGGCTTTGCTTGTTTGTTATTCATATCTTGCCCTTGCAATGCTATGGCTTTGCTTGTTTGTTATGAAAAATGCTATGGGCCTAATAGCTACTTTAACAAGTAGCCAATGCTTCTTAAGTGGCACGATCGAATTATATGTGTCTGTTTTTTTAATGAAACTCACAAAACCCACCTAATTTGGCACCTTTTGAATCTTAATTTTTGTAATTTTTTATGACTTTATGCAACAATAGTTATTTTTTTTCAAATTAAAAATTTCATTTATTTTCTGCCATCTGCTATATTGATAACTTTTGTACTCTTCTCTTAGTGTTCATTTTATGTTTTAACTGTTTGGCCAATCAGAAAATATGAGGAATAATTGTTGAAACAGCCTGACTTGCTTGTTGTCAATCTATTTTTGTAGCAATTCTAAGATGCTCTCTTTGTTTGCTGTTTTTCTTTCTAGTCATATATGGTCTTTTGAAGGTGTCTTGGGCAATTTTAAGCTTTCATTTAGCATAATTTAGAAATTCAAGCATTTTTTTTACCCTTTTCCCCATGTTTGCAATTCCTCACAGAAAGAGAGAAGCCGATCAAAGGAGGAGGATCTGCAGTGGAAGTTAAAGACGAAGCTG